>NW_023045353.1:0-36611 GCF_011762505.2 Arvicanthis niloticus | reverse complement strand
TCTCAGCCTCAAGAGATTTCCATATTATGAGTTACCTAAAGGCCAGGGGGTATAGCTAATTAAGTAGTTTTCTTCTAGTCTCCTTCCTTCTCCCTCCCTATTTAAGTCAGGTTTCCCCTGGCTTAAGAGGGTGGTGCACATCCAGATTCAACTATCATTTGCCATGTCAACAAAGATCTTAGAACCCCTGACTTTCTCATGTTTTGAGGCCTGCCATCTTATGACACAACTGCAGGAAGTGATACGGTGGGTAAGCATGGAGAAGGTCTCAACTACAATGCCATCATGGAAAGCTTCTCTGCATTTCTGTGGCAGAGGCCTGCATAATCAAACAAGCAGCCTTTCTAAGCCAAGTGAGTATAACAAGTGAGCACTTCCTGCAGGGCAGGTGTCAGAGCTCTCTCCTCCCTCCTTTTCTCTCTCAGAGCAGGAGGGCCTGCTTCTTCTCACAGCTTTGCACTCCCTTGCTCCTCATCTCTGTTCCTCTACAACCCCCTGCCCCAGAGTTGTCTGGGAACCCACTAGAGAGCACTGCACTACCTGGAACCAGACTGAATGAGGGACTCGCCACTCAGGGCAGGGCCCCTCTAGCACCTGGCTGACACTGTTAGTGGAACTAAATTAGTCAAGATCCCATTGACTTCTGCAATGCTGAGCTGCAGTTTCAGCCACTCTGATCTGTGAGAGACATGTGGACCTACAATGCAACAGAGATCCACGCTTGAGAGCCTGGCATGGCACATGGACCCTTCAGCTTTTCCCTACACATACAGAAACACACACTAACATATTTAACATGAAAATAACAGGAACTAACAAACATGGTCCTAAATATTCTACATATTTAGGAGCAAGTGTATTCTCACCTCTTGATAAACATAATGATGAATTGAATCCAGGTCTCATTGATGTGCACAAAAACTTTCCTCTGAGCCTTTCTTCATATCTCACCAGAGGTGCAATTGTTTACCCTAAATTTCCATGCTGAGTGCCATGACTGTTCATGATAGCTAGCATATTGAATCACACAGTCCTTCAGCAGTTACTTTGGAGCATGTCCTTAATGAAATACAGAAGTTGCTACAATGATGAGTTTCAGTTTCTGAGAACTTTGAGAAGACTGCATGCCATTTTTTGATAGATGAATGCCAGTCTTCTTTTGAGGTTCTATTCTGTCCTAGTTTGGTTTCTTTTTGCTGTGATAAATACAAAACATAAGCAACATGTGAAGGAAAGGGCTTATTACAACTTAAGATTTTCAGTAACCTATTCATCACTGAGTGAAGTCCTGTCATGTTCAGTGTCCATGAGAAAACCTGCATACTATTTTCTTCTCTGTTTGCTTACCTAGTTTTCTTTTATAGCCCAGGCTCACTTTTCCCCAGGGATGGTATCACTATAGCAGGATGATGATACTTAATTGCACTTAGAAAATAAGAAAATGACCCCTTTATTTGCTTATAGACCAGACTGACAATGAAATTCATGTTCTGTTTTATGTTAATACAACATCAAAGGTACAAATATCTCCACACCTTCATTGTCCCTGCACATTTGCTCTTGCTGTGACATTTTATATTCCTTTCTCCAATGTGAATCTTAGCATTCATGATCAGGACCACATGACTGAATTTACGTGATGTTACAAGGAGATTTATTCCTTTTCATTTTTCTGTGTGACTATTCAAGAAATTACCACACTTTAGTTGCTCCTGGGACTTTTAGGGCATATTATAATATTAACAGCAAAATTCTATTTGGAAGGCCTGGGTAGAATTTTGTGCCTATATGAAAATTTACAAGTCATTTTTATACATTTAATTTTTAGACAGTTGTATTGGTTACAGTGATATTCAACTTAGATCTTCAAGTAAAAGAGCCTCTGAGAGGTGTCTGAGTAACTACCAGGATTAGGCTAATGAAGTGGGAAGACCCCCTAAAAGTACACAGCAGCTTTCCCTGTGATGGTCTGGGAACTCAAAAAAAAATGAAAAATGCTAGCCAAACACTAACATTCATATGACTTTGTTTCCTTGCATGGGTGAAATGGACCAGCTGCTTTAACACAATGCTTGCCATGGTTTCTCCACCATGATTAAGTGTATCACAAATGTCACTAAAATAAACCTTCTCTTTATATAGTTTTTCCCCAAGAGGGTTTTGCCATAGTACACAGAATGCAATTAGCAAACTGGTTTTCAGGGGACATACCTTTAGTCATAGAACTCAAGAGGCAGATAACAGGAGGATCAAATGAGTCTTTTGAAGAACCCTTCTACTCATGGTCAAAGTCTGGATAGCTCCTCAAAGCTCAGTTAAAAACTAAGGACTCCATGTTCCATGAGGATTTCCCTGTCTGTGAACTTGTGCTTAAAAGCCCAACCCTCCACATCCTCTACCTGAAGAAGATCATGCAGCCCTTGCAAACCTACCAGTTCAACTTCCTCTTTCAGCTAATAACCCAAGAGCAATCACCAGGGATTCCTAATTGACTTCCCATAGAAATTCACAGTACCATTTCTCATTAATCTGTTTATTTATTCACCACTGTATATCATAATCACAGTTTCCAAGCTCTTGCTCACCAAGCACCCAGCTGCTTCTCACAGCCCACCACTCCAGATCTCAGACATTTTTTTTTTTGCAGATACCTTCATCTCACTTCTAACCAAGGATGAATGTTCCAGGCATTTGACAATTCTTGTGTGTCTGCAACTAGGAAGATCAGATAAGCAGAGTAACAAAACCCAGCACTTTCATTCCATGTCTCCTCAAAAGGCATAATGTTTGGAAACAAGGAAAATGAGGTCCTCTCTTCACCTCCCTTCTTTCTTCCTCAGGAGTGTCTTTCATGCAAAAAGACCCCACACCTCAAGGATGAAGGCCAAGTCCTGACTAAGAAGCTGTCATATTCTACTAACAGGAGCCTTCTTCAATGTATGTGTGTCCTGAGGATGCTAAGTGTCTTAGAGAGTTCTGGAGAAAAAGCTGATTATGTGTTTTCTATTATTCCTGATGAATAATGACGGTCCTTGTTCTCCAGTGTTCTCTCCCACATGTCCTTTCAGGCATCGTGTAATGGCTTGACACAATAGGAGTGGTAAGGTGTAAATTACAATTACTACTAAAAAGCTCAAGCATGCAGTAGCAAAGATAACTCCAAAAGGCAAGTTTTTGCTATAACACTGAACAAATTTAAAGCTCAAACACAACTCCTGAGACATAATTGATCCCAAACAACTTCCCCTTTATAAAACTGATGGCCAGCAGGGGGCAGTCATCATCCATTAGCCTTGATTTGGCTACATTGCTTGCTGCAGATTTGGCCTAAATGTAGCTTTTATTCCAACTCTATGATTTCATTTGATGCTTGTGGATCATCTAGAGACCTTCTTTCAAAGCAGATTCTATTCTTGATTTTTATCTGTCTGTCTGGATGTATCACTTGAAATTCAAATTCATTTACTTGTGTTTCCCCATATCCACAGGGAATGTAGTTGGGGGTTACAAATTCTTGCCATACTTCACAGGTTATATCTGTGATACAGACATTTTAAAACTCAAGACTGAAATTTGAATTATGAGAACAGATAGCCATAGGATATAAAAAAATTATCTGTGTTGATATATATACATTGTATTAATTCTTTCCCCAGGAGAATCCATCTTAGTCCAGGGAATAATTTTGACATTGTATAAATGACTAAAACAGCTAGCTAAGACTGACTCAAAAGTGGATGAAAGAAAGTGAGAGATATTGAAAGAGTTAAAAAATTTTAAACCTTCCACAGATCGAGTCAAGAGTGCAGATCAGCTTGTTCTGCACTCTGGGTCCTAGGAAACTAGCTATCCACAAGACAAAATAAATAAGATAAGAGTTCAGAGCTGGGAGTTCAGGACAGCGTGACCAAGTACTATGGGTACCAGGAACTAAAAACTGACCATAAAATAGATTGAATAGGGTTTGAGCTGGGATTTCAAGTTAGCATGCCTGTGCACCCTGGATACCAGGAACTTGGCTGACCACGAGATAGATGGCTGATGATATATAGACTCTTAGAGAATAGATTTCTACTCTGAGCAGCTGGGCTCCCTCAGCTTATCTCCCCACCCCCTCCACAAACCCTGAAATTTCAAGTCTCTGGGAGGCTACTTGTTTCCTTTCCCACAAAGCCAGATGAAGAAGTTCAGATAGAAGAACATAGACCCTTGTGATGTGTTTATAAACAGATAAAGAGATAAAGAATATGTTTTGTGAAGGTGTGTAGAGGTATGGGGGAAGAGGATGTCTCAGTGCACTCATGCCTAGGCATCACTTTCCCCTGAGGGCCAGCCACACAAGATGGTATGGTATAGAATAGAGTTTATTCAGGGCATGAAGAGGGGAGCCAGGAGGGTAGAGGCAAAGAAGGGGGTAGTAGAGGCCAGCCATAACCACCTGGAGAGAGAGGTAAGGAAAGGGGGAAGGAGTGAGTGGACAGAGAGAAGCAAGAGGCAAGAGAGGACCAAGAGATAAAGAGAAAGGAATAAGGGAGCAAACAGCCCTTTTATAGTGGGTCCAGGCCTACCTGGCTGTTGCCAGGTAACTGTGGGGGTGAGTTTAGACAGTATGCTAACATTCCCCAATTTGGTTTAATTAAAAAAGAAAAAAATTAGAAAGATGTTATGGTGAAGTAGGAATAGGGATCATCAGGGTTGTCGTGATATCTGGCTACTTTCTGCTGGAATTGGGGCTCATGTGTATCTCTAGGAAACCTAGAAAAATGGATATGAGGGGATGTTTGTCCAGAATTAGGAGTATTGGCTGTTTCCTGGTGTCCAGGGTCTGTGGAGCATAAGTCAGAAGGAACAGGTACAGTAGAAGCCTCCTGTATGTGTTTCATACAGAAGATGTAACTTATGGAGGTTGCTTCTCTGGAGCTGTTCTGGAACCTTGTATAGACAATGGCTTCTTGGTTATTCCCCATTCCAGTTTTGGACCAATATGAAAGTCAAAGCTGCACATCTGTTATATATGTTTGAGGATGCATATGTCGAGGCCTGTGAATGTACTTTGGTTGGAGGTTCAGACTTCTGAGAGCTCCAAACATCCAGGATCATTGACTCTGTTGGTCTTCCTGTGGAGTTCTTATCCTATTCAGGGCCTATAATTTTTTACCTATTCTTCTATAAGAAACCCCTCCAAGACCCATCCACTGATTCCCTGTGGTATCTGCATCTGACTGAATCTTCTACTTAGTGGAGGCATCCCAGAGGACAGTTATGCCAGGCTCCTGTTTGCAAGCATAACAGTGCCATTAATAGTGTAAGGGATTGGTGCTTGAACATGAGATGGTTTTCATGTCAGGACAGTTATAGGTGTCCATTCCCTCACTCTCTGCTCCAACACCAGTGACAGCAATTGCTTATCAACAGAATAAATTGGGGTTGAAAATTTGTGGGTGAGTTTGTGCCTCTATACCTCCAATGGGGTTCCTGCCTGGCTATAGTAAATAGCTTCTTCAGGGTCCAAATCACCAATGAAATGAATCACAGCTAAGGTCACCGCCATATCTTGGGTCTCTGTCTGAACTTGTAGATGCCTCTTACTCCTCACTCTCAAGAGTTGCAGATTTCAATTAAATTTCATATTCATCTATCAAATAGCCTTGTCCTTCTCCATACATGATCCTAAACCTCCTATTTTTATCCCCATTCCCCTTCCTTCCCAGTCCCTTCTCTCCATGTGTTTCTTATGACTATTTAATTCTCAATTCTATGTGATATTCATGAGCTTCATCCTTTGTGCCATCCTTCTTGCTTAACCTCTTTTGTTCTGTGGAGTGTAACATAATACCTGTATTTTATGACTAATATACACTTGTAAGTGAATATATAACATGCATGCATTTTGGGACTGGGTTCCCTCACTAAGGATGATATTCATGAGTTCCCTCCACTTGCCTGCAAAATTTATGATGTCTTGGTTTCTAATAGCAGAATAGTATTCTAGATGTAACACATTTTCTTTGTCCATTCTTCAATTAAGGGACATCTAGGTTGCTTCTACTTAGTGGCTGTTGCAAATAAGACTACTGTGAACACTTAGGACAGTGCCCCTACTAGCTCCTCCACAGGTAGAGGGCATGACTACAAGCCGCAGAGCCTCAAGACATGTCCATATTCACAAGATACCTAAAGGCCAGAGGTGCAGCCAATTAAGCATTTCTACCCAGACCCTCCTCCTCACAAAAGGCATTTAACCTCAGGCCCTCCCTGAGAATACGGGGTATAGCTTCATCCATTTTCCACCATGACAATAAAGATCCTTAAGACCATATTTTAAGACCATGGACTACCTCTCCTTCTTTGGAGCCCAACATAGGGAACCTTGGAGAAGGTCTTCTGTTAGGAGCCAGCGGTTACAAGATGGCGCGGGCATCCTGTGCTCCCACAAGTAAACAACTAACTGCTGCAGGTGCAAAAGGCAAAAGGGGGCCAAAGTCACTGCCCATCCCGGGGTGTAATATGGGGTGATGAGTAAGCAGCCAATCAGAAGTGAACACGCCACTCTAGGGTGCATATAAGCAGTGCCTTTTCCAGGCTTGGTGTCTTTCCGCTTCTGCTGATACAAGAATAAAGCCTCGTTGTAGTAACTACCCGAACACTGCCTCACGTGTCTCTTTCGAGGGCGAAGGGGACTTGAAAAGGGGCGCGGAACAATCTTCAACTAAGGAGCTGCCATCTAACTTCCCGCCAATGACCTCTATGTTCCAGCCAAGACCCAGCCAAGCAAGTCACCATTACAAAGAGTCTCATTCCCACAGGGCGTTACCAGAGCTCATCTTTTCTCCCTTGCCCCTTTGGCTTAGGTCCTTCTGTGGCCTCTCAGTTGTGTCTGAGAGTCCCCAAGGCTTGAGGCCAGTCAGTCTCCAGCTGTTATTACACACATATATTACACACACAAATATATGTATATATGTATAAGTATATGTATATATGTATATATACACATATATGTGTATATATACATATATACATATATGTGTGTAATATATACATATGTGTGTAATACATGTATATATGCATGTACATATATCTGTATGTGAACATATAGATATATTTAGATAAACATATGTATGCATATATACACAATTTTGTATATCAAAGTTATTACCTTATGCTTAATTTATAAATATAGTATGGAAACAGAAAAACAAGTAATTAACATTCTGACTAACATAATTATTTTCTGATTAAATTATTTAACATATATTCATTACAATAATTCTGAAAATGAAACCCGCCTTTATACTCTGTATCATAAATCTGGGACTTGCTCTTTTGCTATCACCTTCCCTTTCCACATCAGCCTCTGAGAGTCGGAACATACCCTCCCTTCCTGAATTTTCATCTTTTCATATGCTATGTAATGGAAGTCAGGTAGCATTTTTTCTTCATGTACCTGGGTTTTCTCACTTGGGGTAGCACACTCAAGGTCATCCTATGTTCTCCCACAGGATAGAATTTTCTACACTGCAAGACTATGTAACAGTAACAGTATTTTGATAAATTTCCATTTTCCTTATCTTTATTATTATCTTTATCTTATTCTTTCTTCCACACTGTGATTAACATCTCAGCCTTCTTATTGCATCTTTGATCATTTTACATGTATGCACAGTGTGTTTTTATCATATTCAAAAGTTGCACTTTGAATCTCACTAATTCCTGAATTCCTATAACCCAGCTTCATAATGATGTAAATTTCTTAACTCCTGTAAATAATCCTTCAATGGTTGCACCTAGACATCTCACTGACACATGTTGCTGCCTCTTATTCATAGCCCCCTACTTGTTTGGAGATAATATGATGATACTAATTTTGTTTCTTGAAGAATGTGCACAACAGTGTTCACTCTTATCTATACTCAACTAACAAATTGTCCTTTTTTTTCATCTTCATCATCCCTTAACATCTCCTTTTCTGACAACTTAGATTTGTGGTGAACATACCCTTAGCTGTTTAATTTGCATTTCCATGATGACTTAAAAATTGGAATTTTGTTTAAATATCTTTGAAAATACAGAAGAGTTGTTTAAAATATTGTCTATTAGTTTTGTTTTTCTTTTCTTGTGATGAGATAAGTTGCCTGTATATTGTATTGTAGGATCATAATCACATTATACTATGCACATTTTTAAATATCTAATATCAAGTGCTCAGCCCTCTAGTCAAGTACATGCAACACTAAACTGCATAACATTTTATGTATATGTCTATGCATATATGTGTATGCATTACATAACCATATATGTAATAATTGCAAATAAAAAGAGAAGATCATAAGTTTGAGAGGAAGAGATTTTAGTCATGAATAAAATTAGCCAGGGATAAATAGAAATTACTTATTAAAAATAAAACTGACAAATTTATATATTTAGAATTTTTATTAAAAAGTTTATTGTAGAGTAAGTATTTCCTCATGACATCAACATATCCTTTTCTTGTTCCTATCATTCCCATTTGGCCATTTATTTCAAGTAAAGAGTTTGATTTCCATTTTATTACATATTTGCATACATAATTGTTTCTAACTGTACAATGTCTAAGATTGACAATAAGAAACTAATACAATATCTATGTTTCTATAAAAGTCATAATTTACTTAAAATTAAGTTCCTTTTTCATTACAGAGGAATAAATTCTTCTGTGTTGTATGTATAGCATATTTAGTTTATTCAATTATTTGTTGATAGACCTGCTGGCTCAGTAATTTAGTTCTTATATAAAATGCTGAATATATAACCGATTTGCATACACATATTTCAAAGTCATGTTCACTTTCCATTATTTGTGTAATATTTTAGTATTCAACCTTCTGGAAAGGCCACTATTAATTTCATGTATATGTAAAAATAATTGCAAACTCTCATAAATAAGGAAATTTTTAACATTTCTAAGTAACTATTATCCTCATTGCTACTACCACCAATAAACTTTGTTATCAAGAACAAGTAAATGTGTCAGCTTAGAATTTTATTTTAAAATTGAGAGATTAGGCTTTGATATTGTATCTAAGTGGTCTGCAGATGTGTCAGGGAGAGTTTCTCAGACAGAATTAAAATTTGGACCCCAGCATTCTGCTGACTGACCCAGGTGTACTATACTTCCTTCTTCTCCAGCTGTAATATCCTTATGTAAGAAAAACCCTGACTCATGAATATGCAAATCATGTGCATTTTTGATGATAAATACTAGGGGTATCCACACCAAGCAACAACATATGAGTACTATTTTCTCTATAGTCACTGAATCACAAGGTCTTTATCATGAAAGACACCTGGATCATCCCCTTCCTGATGGCAGTAACTACAGGTAAGGGGCTCCTAAGTTTCAAACTTGAGGGGCCATATACTGTGGTGACTGTGACATTCAATTTGCCTTTCTTTCTACAGGGGTAAATTCAGAGGTCCAGCTGCAGCAGTCTGGAGCTGAGCTGGCAAGGCCAGGGGCCTCAGTGAAATTGTCCTGTAAGGCTTCTGGCTACACCTTTACAGATTATTATATAGCACTGGGTGAAGCAGAGGCCTGGACAGGGCCTGGAATGGATTGGAAGTATTGATCCTGAGGATGATAGTACTCACTATAATCAGAAGTTTCAGGGCAAGGCCACTCTGACTGCAGACACATCCTCCAACACGGCCTACATGCAGCTGAGCAGCCTGACATCTGAGGACTCTGCGGTCTATTTCTGTGCGAGACACAGTGTTGCAACCACATCCTGAGTGTGTCAGAAACCATAGAAGAGCAGGAAGCTACCCTGGGTCTGAATGACAGAGAAAGTTATCTTGAAGGAATTGCTTCATAATGGCTTACTAGTTAAAGTGTTTTCATTGCATACATAGTTGCCATAATGACTATTATTCCAGTGGTGCAATGACTCTCAATTCCATTCTCTAGAACACTATTTTGAGGTCATTATCTATAACAAATGAGAGCTTTGTAGGCAGTATTTTGTCATACTTTACTAATGACTGCAAATAGTGCTTCCTGAAAAGGTTTAAAAGTATTTTGATGGATGTATATCACACACTCCATTAACATTGGTCAGTGAATCATGCAGAATTGATGCAAGAGATTCAATAGAAAGACAAATTTTAGGTATTACCCTTTCTTTTATTGAGAGTGTATTGCTAGCTCAACCTTACTCACGGATATTAAAGGATTTAGTATAATTGGTCTCATAAACCAGAACACTCATTATTAACTTTTGCCCAAGATCTTAAATGAGATCCATGGTCAGGACACCATGGGTATTTCTTGGTAATAGTCAAGAGCTGATGAGAATTATTCTAATTATGCTTTGGGTCTAATTCATTTAAGTAAATTTTGTTTCTTCTGTGCATGTACATAAACTTCATGGAAAGGAGAATTCAACACAATGAAAGCAATTTAAGTCCAAAATTGGAGGTCACTTTATATTACTTAATCAAAGGCAAACTCAGATTTGAATTCTGTAGTCTGTATTATATTCTCCAAGTCTTTTTATTCCATCAATCTCTTGTATGAGTTTGATTCTCTGCAGTATCTGTCTCTTCCCATCTCGCTCTCTTTCTCTCTCACCCTCTTTTTGTCTTTCCATGTGTGTGTGTTTGTGTTTGTGTGTGTGTGTGTGTTTGTGTGTGTGGTGTGTATGTGAATTCCTCTTAACAAAGAACTATACTCTGTTTGCATTGAACAGCACAGAATAATTACTTGGATAAAATAAGGAATACTTACAAATATATTTAGCACAGTTTTATAGGGTTGATCTCTTTTTACTGAGTCCAACTAACCTAAATAATAAAAACCACTACAAACATCATTGTTTATCAAACAATACATGTATGGTGTTTTCAACAATTTTTATTATTCATTTTATAAGGTTTATTAAAACCTATATTTTGTCTGTTCGGTAAATGTTTATCATAACATAAATACATGTATATTATTCAAATCAGGAGCATACAGGACCACATAACTTCAGAGCTGTGTATCTCATTCATGTACAGGGACCCATAGAGATAAGTCTACTTCTGGTAAGAAATAAGACTTCAGTAAACTGCTTTGTAAGTTGCCGGGGTAAGAAATTGACCAGATAGAGAAGGGTAAAAGGGCAAGAACTATAAATAAGTCATGGGCCATAAGTAATCTACAGAAAAGTGCTTTAATACATGTAACACAAAATACTTTAAAGAAAGGGTGAATCAAGAATCAGCACTTTACAATTGACTGCTTTCTTAAATATGTACAGCAATGTACTACTTGGTTTCCAGACCAAGGGAGTGTGGTTTCAGAAAGTGGAACAGACTAGGAAAGGATATTCAGGTTTGGTATCAGAAGAGTATACATAATAATATGCCTATTGAGGTTTCTGTTATTGAAGTATTTTTAGGAAAGCTTTACATACTGCCAAGTCTGAAGAGAAAGTCACTTTTACCTTCCGTTCACAGGAAAGAATCATGGAGAAGATACTCCATCATTAGACCAGAAGCCTAAAAATAAACTCCCCATAATATATTTTGATTCTCATGAGGCTTTTAATATTGGGAATGATAAATATGATGACATAGATGAGAATAATCCATTATGTTTCATAAAAGAGAGAAATTTAGAGGAAGAGTCTGCAAAATCCCATAATACCAATTGGCCTAATTTGATATCTAAAACTCGGTTACAGCCTAATGAGTCTAAAATGGATAAAATCTCTTTGTATTCACTGGTATTTAAAATGGCTCTTAAACAAGTCTGTCAGTTACAAGAACAGTTTGACTGTGTTATAGTTATTTTTGATAATAAAGAAGATAGGACCATTCATAGGATCCTTTACCCTACAAATATTTAAAAGAACTTATGCACCCTACTAGAAACCCAAGAAAAGAATGTGGGTTTAGTGATAATATACAGAAGACACACACACACACACACACACACACACACACACACACACAATTAGTGGATGAAGCAAGTCCTAATGAGCAATTTTCAACCACTTTGCATAATACTTGGATATTCATACATATGTACATGAATACACATTTGATAAATACTTAAAATCTCCAAAAAACTTTATACATGCATATGCAAATATAAACATACAGACAGAGAGATAGATATACACATTCACACACAGAGTGAATGGTGCCAAGTTCCAAACACTTTACATATATACAAATACACATATTTTTGGCTTATGAAGGAAACACCAACAACTATGGTTTTTGGTCCCACAACTTATATATCCCAGAAAAGTCTTTTTAGTATTAAGAACGTACAATGTGACTGTGTTTTGTTTTTGTTTTAGTGAATGCCTACTATAAAAGAGTATGTTAGTAAAAGGCAACAGATTTATATGATCTGAAAAGAAACCACAAGAGGACTTAGACAGGCATTTGGAACAATGGACTGATGCTCCTCATCCTATTCAAATTATTTAAAGGAAGGTCAGAGTTTGAGACTAAGGAGCCATCTTGAGTGTCATGCCAAATACCATTGGATTAATGTTAGTTCTCCCTCAATTCTGAACATCTAGGCTCCAAATGCAAGGGCACCTCCATTCATAAAAGAAACTTTGCTAAACCTCAAAGCACACATTGTACCTCACACAATAGTAGGAGGAGACTTCAACACCCCAGTCTCAGCAATTGTCAGATAATGGAATCAGAAACTAAAGAGAGACACAATGAAACTAACAGAAGATGTGAACCAAATGGATTTAACAGATATCTATAGAACATTTCATTCTGAAACAAAAGAATATACCTTTTTCTCAGTACCTTGTGGTACCTTCTCCAAAATAGACCATATAATTGGTCAGCATTCTTAGTCATCAGGAAAATGCAAATCAAAAAACCCTGGGATTCTACTACACACCAGTCAGAATGGCTAAGATCAAAAACTCAGGTGATAGTAGATGCTGGCGAGGATGTAGAGAAAGAGAAACACTCCTCCATTGTTGATGGGATTGCAAGATGATGAAAGCACTCTAGAAATCAGTCTGGTGGTTCCTCAGAAAACTGGACATAATATTACCTGAGGATCCAGATATACCAATTGTGGGCATATACCCAGATGATACTGCAACATATAACAAGGATATATGCTTCACTATGTTCATAGCAGCCTTATTTATAATAGCCAGAAGCTGGAATGAACCTAGATGTCCTTCAACAGAGGAATGGATACAAAAATGTGGTATATTTACACAATGCAGTATTACTCAGCTATTAAAAACAATGAATTCCGAGAAATTATTAGGTAAATGGTTGGAACTATAAAACATTCATCCTCCCTTCCACCTCTTGCCCAGATTCCTGTGGCTGGAGCAGACACCCAGCTGGCCTGCTCCCATGTGGAAACCACATGGAGAGACATTCGAGAGAGGCCACCGCCCTCAGAGCTGCAGGTAGGATCACTTGCCCACTGTCTAGGCCCAAGAGGCACAATTGGCAGCAGGGAGCATCCAGGGCACAACTGGCACCCAAACTCTGCCCCTAAAGAATACCACTCCACTTCAGCCCCTCGCCTGGATCCTGGTGGCTGGAGCAGACAATGTGGAAACCACATCAGAAGACATCCTAGAGAGGCCACTGACCTCACAGCAGGGGACACCATATCCTAAGGCATCCTAGAGGAGCCACTGATCTTGGAGCAGCAGACACCATATACTGAGACATCCTAGAGGAGCGGATATACTCAGAGCAGCAAACACCAAGCTGCTCTACTATGAGGAGCTGACAGAAGGCAGCTATCATCCTTGAAGCCATCTTGATCCATATACCCTGACAACAGACTTGATTACAACAGCCTACAACATCTGAGCACACTCTGATAACATCTTGTTTTAGATACCCAGGATCTTCCCTTGGGTGCGTGAGACTTAAAGGTGTGACTTAGAGCCAAGACTTTAATGGTGTGACTTAAGGTGTGATTTAGAGATAAGACCTAATGGCATGACTTAAAGGTGTGATTTAGAAGTGTGGCTTCGAAATGAGACATATAAAAGGTGAGAGGCAGACAGAAAAAATGAGTAGGAATTAGGCATTAGGGAAGAAGACACTTGGACTAGAGAACTCTGAAAAAGAATTATTAGGTATTAGGCACTTAGCACTTGGAGAAAGAACTTGGAACTTGGAGGCACTAGGAACTAGGAACTCAAGACTTGGAACTTGGACTAGGAAGAGAGACTGAAGAATAAACAGGATTGAATCACACTCTGTCTGCTCTCCATTCTTCCTGTCCATCTTCACTGTCTCTCTTGCTGAACCCCGACCTGAAGACTGGAGCAGTTTGGGGCAGTATGGGCTCTAACAATTTAGCCCCCAAGGCTTTTAGGAGTGCAAGTTCCAAAATTAATCGAGCATTTCTGACATTTTGGCGCCCAACATGCGGCAGCTCAGGCTGCAAAAGTCTACTACCCTACCGTGGAGACACCATATCCTGAAATATCCTAGAGGAGCCACTGTATCCAGAACAGCTGGAGCTCAGGATCACAGAATCACAGAGACATCTGGACCCTGAGGAGTTCTGACACAACCAAGATAACTGGAAAGGCAGGCTCCAGTCAGAACCAGTGAATGCAGGTAGCACTAGAGCTAACCAAATGGTAAAGGGCAAGCATAAGAATGTAAACAACAGAAACCAAAGTTACATGGCATCACCAGAACCCAGTTCTCCCAACATAGCAAGTCCTGAACACCACATCACACTGGAAAAGCAAGATTCAGAATTAAAATCACTTCTCATGATGATGACAGAGAACTTTAAAAAGGACATAAACAACACTCTCAAAGAATTTGAGGAGAACACAGGTAAACACGTAGAAGCCCTTAAAAAAATGCAAGAAAACACAACCAAACAGGTGAAGGAATTACACAAAACCATCCAGGATCTAAAAAAGGAAGTATAAACAGTAAAGAAATCTCAAATCGAGACTACCCTGGAGATAGAAAACCTAGGAAAAAGATCAGGAGTCATAGACAAAAGCATCACCAACAGAATACAAGAGATAGAAGAGAGAAAATCATCCACAGAAGATACCATGGAAAACATTGACACAACGGTCAAAGAAAATGTGAAATGCAAAAAGCTCCTAACATGAAACATCCAGAAAATCCAGGACACAATGAGAAGACCAAACCTAAGGATAATATGCACAGAAGAGGGTGAAGACTTCCACTTTAAAGAGCCAGTAAATGTCTTCAAAAAAATTATAGAGGAAAACTTCCCTAACATAAAGAAAGAGATGTCCTTAAATATACAAGAAGCCTACGGAACCCCAAATAGATTAGATGACAAAAGAAACACCTCCCGTCACGTAATAATCAAAACATCAAATATACAAAACAAAAAAAGCTACTAAAAGCAGTAAGGGAAAAATGCAAAGTAATATATAAAGGCAGACCTATAAGAATTACACCAGACTTCTCACCAGAGACTATAAAAGCCAGATGATACTGCACTGATATTATACAGACCCTAAGAGATCACAAATGCCAGCCCAGACTACTATACCCAGCTAAACTCTCAATCACTATTGATGGAAAAACCAAGATATTCCATGACAAAACCAAATTTACACAATATCTTACCACAAATCCAGCATTTCAAAGAATAAAAGATGGAAAACTCCAACACAAAGAGGGAAACTACAACCAAGAAAAAGCAAGAAACTAGTCTTCCAACAACCCTAAAAGAAGATACTTACATAAACATAATTCTACCTCTAATAACAAAAATAACAGGAAGCAACAATCATTTTTCCTTAATATCTCTTAAAATCAATGGACTCAATTCTCTAATAAAAAGATGTAGACTATAAGAATGGATACATAAACAGGACCCAGAATATTACTGCATACAGGAAACAAACCTCTGTGACAAAGACAGGTATTACCTCAGAGTAAAAGGATGGAACACAGACTTCCAAGCAAATTGTACCAAGAAACAAGCAGGAGTAGCAATTCTAATATCAAATAAAATTGATTTTCAACCAAAAGTAATAAGAAAAGATAAGGAAGGACACACTTCATACTCATCAAAGGGAAAATGTACCAAGAACTCTCAATTCTGAACACTTATGTCCCAAATGCAAGAGAACCCAAATATACAAAGAAACTTTACTAAAGCTCAAAGCATACATTGCATCTCACACAATAATAGTGGGGGACTTCAACACCCCACTCTCAGCAATGGACAGATCATGGAAACAAAAACTAAACAGAGATACAATGGAACTAACAGAAGTTATGAACCAAATGGATTTAACTGATATCTATAGAACATTTCATCCTAAAACAAAAGAATATATCTTTTCTCAGCATCTCAGGGTACCTTCTCCAAAATAGACCATATAATTGGTCACAAAACAGACCTCAACAGATACAAAAAGAGTGAAATAATCCCTTGTACCCTATCAGACCACTATGGACTAAGGCTGTTCTTTAATAATGACAAAAACAACCGAAATCCCACATACACGTGGAAACTGAACAATGCTCTACTCAGTGATGACTTGGTCAAGGAAGAAGTAAAGAAAGAAATTAAAGACATTTTAGAATTTTATAAAAATGAGGACACATCATACCAAAACTTGTGGGGCTCCAGGAAAGCAGTACTAAGAGGAAAATTCTACAGTTCTAAGTGCTTAAAAAATGGAGAGAGCATACACTAACAACTTGACAGCACACCTGAAAGCTTTAGAACAAAAGAAGAAAATATACCCAAGAGGAGTAGATGGCAGGAAATAATCAAACTCAGGGCAGAAATCAACCAAGTGGAAACAGAAAGAACTATACAAGATATCAACACAACCAGGAGCTGGTTCTTTGAGAAAATCAACAAGATAGGTAAAGCCTTAGCCAGACAAATCAAAGTGCACAGAGACAGTATCCAAATTAATAAAATCAGAACTGAAAAGGGAGACTATAACAACAGAAACTGAAGAAATTTAAAAAATCATCACATCTTACTACAAAGGCCTATACTCAACAAAATTGGATAATCTAGATGAAATGACAATTTTCTACACAGATACCAGGTACCAAAGTTAAATGAGGTGCACATAAACCATCTAAACTGCCCCCATAAGCCCTAGAAGCAGTCATTAAAGTCATTCCACCAAAAAAGGCCAGGACCAGATGGTTTTTAGTGCAGAACTCTATCAGGACCTTCCAGGAAGACCTAATACCAATTCTCTTCAAACTATTCCACAGAATAGAAACAGAAGGAACACTACCAAATTTGTTCTATGAAGCTACAATTATGCTCACACCTAAACCTCACAAAGACCCAACAAAGAAAGAGAACTACAGACCAATCTCACTTATGAATATCTATGCAAAAATACTCAATAAAATTCTCTCAAACCAAATCCAAGAACACATCAAAACAATCATCCATTTTCTCTAGTAGGCTTTATCCCAGGAATGCAGGGATGGATCAATATTCGGAAATCCATCAATGTTATCCACTACATAAATAAACTCAAAGAAAAAAAACACATGTTCATCTCACTAGATAGTGAGAAAGCATTTGACAAAATTCAACATCTCTTTATGTTAAAAGTCTTAGAAAGATCAGGAATTCAAGGCCCATACATAAACATAGTAAAAGGACTATACAGCAAGCCAGTAGCCAACATAAAACTAAGTGGAGAGAAACTTGAAGCAATCCCACTAAGATCAGGGGCTAGACAAGGATGTCTACTCTCACCCTACCTATTCAATATAGTACTGGAAGTCCTAGCCAGAGCAATTAGACAACAAAAGGAGGTCAAAGGGATACAAATAGGAAAGGAAGAAGTCAAAATTTCACTATTTGCAGATGATATGATAATATACTTACGTGACCCTAAAACTTCCACCAGAGAACTCCTAAACCTTACAAACAACTTCAGCAAAGTGGCTAGATATAATATCAACTAAACAAATCAGTAGCCTTCCTCTACTCAAAAGATAAATAGCCAGAAAAAGAAATTATGGAAATGACACCCTTCACAATAGTCCCAAATAATATAAAATATCTTGGAGTGAATCTAACCAAGCAAGTAAAAGATTTATATGACAAGAACTTCAAATCTCTGAAGAAAGAATCGAAGAAGATCTCAGAAGATGGAAAGATCTCCCATGCTCCTGAATTGGCAGGATTAACTTAGTAAAAATGGCCATCTTGACAAAAGGAATCTACAAGTTTCAATGCAATCCCCATCAAAATTCCAAATCAATTCTTCATAGAGATAGAAAGAGCAATTTGCAAATTCATTTGGAATAACAAAAAACCCAGGATAGGGAGAACCATTCTCAACAATAAAAGAACTTCTAGGGGAATCACCATCCCTGACCTCAAACTGTACTACAGAACAGTAGTGATAACAACTGCATGGAATTGGTACAGAGGACAGGCAGGAAGATCAATGGAATAGAATTGAAGATCCAGAAATGAACCCACACACCTATGGTCACTTGATCTTTGACAAAAGAGCTAAAACCATCCAGTGGAAAAAGGACAGCATTTTCAACAAATGGTAATGGATCAACTTGAAGTCAGCATGTAGAAGAATGCAAATTGATCCATTTTTATCTCCTTGTACAAAGCTCAAGTCCAAGTGGATTAAGGACCTTCACATAAAACCAGATACACTGAAACTAATAGAAGAGAATGTGGGGAAGACCCTCGAATACCTAGGCACAGGGGAAAAGTTCCTGAACAGAACACCAATGGCTTATGCTCTAAGATCAAGAATTGACAAATGGGACCTCATAAAATTGCAAAGCTTCTGTAAGGGCAAAAGACACTGCCAATAAGACAAAACAGCAACCAACAGATTGGAAAAGATCTTTACCAATTCTAGATGCTATAGAGGGCTACTATCCAATATATACAAAGAACTCAAGAAACTGGACTCTAGACAACCAAATAACCCTATTAAAAAATGGGGAACAGAGCTAAACAAATTCTCAACTGAGGAAACATGAATGGCTTAGAAGCACCTTAAGAAATGCTCAACATCCTTAGTTATCAGGGAAATGCAAATCAAACAACCCTAAGATACCACCTCACACCAGACAGAATGGCCTAAGATAAAAAATTCAGGTGATGGTAGATGCTGGCGAGTATGTGGAGAAAGAGGAACACTCCTCCATTGTTGGTGAGAATGCAAGCCTGTACAACCACTCTGGAAATAAGTCTGGTGGTTACTCAGAAAATTGGACATAGCACTACCTGAGGTCCCAGCTATACCACTCCTTGGCATATACCCAGAAGATTCCCCAAAATATAACAAGGACATATGCTCCACTATGTTCATAGCAGCCTTATTTATAATAGCCAGAAGATGGAAAGAACCCAAACCTCCTTCAACAGAGGAGTGGATACAAAAAAATGTGGTACATTTACACAATGGAGTACTACTCAGCTATTAAAATAATGAATTTGAGAAATTCTTAGGTAAATGGATGGAACTAGAAAATATCATCCTCAGTGAGGTATCACAATCACAAAAGAATACACATGGTATTTACTCACTGATATGTGGATATTAGCCCAAAAGCTTGAAATAGCCAAGATTCAACTAACTGACCCCATGAAGCTCATGAAGAAGGAAGACCAAGTGTGGATGCCTCAGTCCTACTTGGAAGGAGTGACAGAATATTCAAGGGAGCAAATATGGCAACCAAGTGTGGGACAGAAAGTCAAGGAGGGGCCGTCTGGAGACCACTCTACCTTTGTATCCCGTCCCATGTGCAGTTACCAATGATAGTTGTCGATATAGATGTCAGGAAGTGCATGCTGACAGGAGCCTGATGTAGCTGTCTCTTCAGAGGTCTGTCAGAGTCTGACATATCCAGAGGTGGATGCTCCCAGTTACCCATTGATCCAATCAAGGGTTCCCAATGGAGAAGTTAGAGGACTGAAGGAACTGAAAGGGTTGGTGGCCCCAAGAGGAGAGCAACAGTGCCAACCAACCAGAGCTCCCCCAGGGTTCTAAACACCAGTCTGGAAGCACAAAGGCAGGCACCCCATGACTTCAGCTGTATACTTAGGGGAGGATGGCCTTGTCAGGCATGGGTGGGAGAAGAGATCCTTGGTCTGAAGGCTGAACACGAGTGGGGAGGAATCCACTGGAGTGCCAGAGGATGTGGGAGAGACAGTGAGCATATCCTGGTGAGGTCTACTTAAGACTGACACGTGGAGGCATACCAATGGATAGTGCAGAGCAAGAGGGACCTACTCTGTATCCTGGGGTGAGTGCTGAACAGCACATCAGTGGAGAGAAGTGGAGATGTCATGGTGCACAGGGGATGGAGACTGCTCAGGAAGAGTAGGAAAGGGCAGCACCAGATGGCAGTAGGAGGGTACTAAGGATGAAATTATGGAGCAGTGGGAGATAGCCGATAATACTATGTGTCAGTGGGATGAACGAATGGAAATACAGTAAGAAAGAAATATCAATAACAACAAAAGACATACATGTAATCATTGTAGTTCAGATAGTAAGTGGTGAATCATACATCCTACAAGTCAAGACACACCAAGAATGCCACTGGATGATCCTGGGAATGGAGTATGGGGCACACCTGGAGGCAGATGGATAAGTGTTTCTGGTGGTGATTGGGTGAGAGCATATAATCTGAATGTAAACATAATCCAATTAAAAAGAAAATCTGAGTGAGGTAACCTAATCACAAAAGAACACACATGGTTTTCACTCATGAGATGGATATTAGCCAATCTCATAATACAAGATCAACTCAAGACCACATGAAGATCATGAAGAAGGAAGACCAAGTGAGGGTGCTTCAGTCCTTCCTAGAAGGCTAACAAATACTGATGAGAGCAATATGGAGACAAAGTGTGAATAGAAACTGAAGGAGGAGTCATCTGAAGACCATTCCACATGGGTATCCATCCCATGTGAAGTCACCAAAGGTAGATGCTGATGTGGATGTCAGGAAGTGCATGCTGACAGGAACCTGATATAGCTGTCTCTTTAGAGGTCTGCCAGAGCCTGACATATACAGAGATGGATACTCACAGGAAAGCTTTGAACTGATCAACAGGTTCCCAATGGAGGAGTGAGAGAGTAGACTGGAGGAGTTGAAAGGGTTTGCAGCCCCATGAGGAGAGCAAGCAACAATACCAACCAACCAACCAGCTCCTAAGGTCTAAACCACCAGCCTGGGAGCACACAGAGAGGGACCTATGGCTCCAGCTGTATATATAGGGGAAGTTGGACTTGCAGGGTATAGGTGGGAGAAGAGATCCTTGGTCCCATGAAGGCTGGATGCCAAGCATGCAGCAATTTGAGTGTAGGGAGGTAGGAGTGGGGGTTGAGTGGGGCACATCCTTATAAAAGCAGGGGGAGGAGGATGGGATAGAAGGTTTCTGATGGGGGAAATGGCGTAAGGGGATAACATCTGAAATGTAAATGAAATATCCAATTAAAAAAACAACAAACAAACAAACAAAATCAAGGTTTCATGCCAAGGTCAGATGTTGTGATGTGTAGACTTGCCACGTCTGAAGGTCAGTTTACATTTTCACTTTTTTTTGTGGATAGTAACAGGCTACAATTCAACCTGTTAGGTGTAGTCCATCTGTCTATCTTTCTCTCATTCTTTCTCTCTTCCTCTCTCAGGTGTGTGTGTGGGGGGATGTGCATACGAGATTGTGTCCTTCCCACAGTAGAAGGACTGAGGAAAGGTGTGCTAGAAGGGCTGGCATGCTTACCGTGTGTAGAGAAGCCTTGTTATAAATAGAGCAAAGAGCGGGGATGCTGAGTAGAGCAGGAATGAATAATGATGAAGGGATGAGCCACCAGTCGTGAATCGATTATTAGAAGTCTAATATAACTTAAGAGAGGCAACTGCATTGAAAGTCTAGGAAAAGTAGATAGGCATTCATGGGAGGTAATTGTGCCTCTGTGATGTATCAGCAAAGGCCACTGAAGCCTCTAAAACCCTCAGTTAGCAGAACAGGACCTTTGCTACATTATGTGACATGCAGAAGAATGCAATACCAGCACACTGGCTGGTTACCAGGTTCTGAGATCTGCTGTCCCCTGCATGGACTGCTACATTAAACTGTAACAGTTTAGTGGATGCTAGCCAAAGATAACTGTGAGTGAAAGACAAAGAATGTTTATTACAGCACACAAAGTAGTGTGGGTATCATGTATGGGTCAATGCTTCTGGCTCCAAGTCTCACAGGCACACTGCAGAGAATTCCAGGTGGAAATATGATGTGCTTAGGAAACCAGTCCTTTGCAGACAGTGGTGGCAGCCCTGCATTTGTCTTCAAGGCTTTGTATACTCAAGCCTGATAAATATACCAAGTGTTGGCAGGGACACTCTAGACCTGTGACAGACTAACTCTCCATTTCTGCAACGTCTCTAGTAACCTCTGTTGACAATGTCTAACTGTTTCACCTGGCAGAGGATAAAAGGACCCATTGTCCATTCTCACCCAGCAGACAATGGAGAGTGAATATGAAGACAAGAAGCATCAAACTGAAACAGGCAGATTAGATTATCAGTGGTATGCAGGTGCAACAGAATGAGACACTATGAAAAGTCTAGGAGGAAGGGGTAGGTATCTCATTGTTTTAAAATGTCAGTATCTGTCTGTCTGTCTGTCTGTCTGTCTGTCTGTCTCTTTATGTAGGGTGAGGGAGAGAAAGAGAGACAATGTCCACTGTTTACATTAAGAGAACTAAAAATCATGGCCCTTGACTATGATGATTAATCTTCACTGTCAGCTTGATTGGATTTAGAATCACTATGGAAACTGCTCTGGACCCATCTGTGAGGGGATTTCTATACACCATGGAGTAATACTGCTTATTAGCTTGTGGGTTCTGGCTCCTGCTTAGCTTGTTTTTAAAAATATAACCTAGGATCACCTTCCCAGGGGATAGTACTGCCCACTGTTTAAATACAACTGTCTTCTCCAGTTACCAATAATTAGGCATTAATATTTTAAAAATATATATTAAACTAATAATGACTGAAGCATTTTCAGAAATTAGTTCTGCTTAGGTTAGTAGACATTTGTTGAATATCTAGAAGGCACCAGTTTTAAAATAGGATGAAGCTTATGAAGTGACTATACAAGGTGATTTAATAAAACATTCTTTTCCATGTTTGTTGAGTACATCAATCAGTTTCTTCACATGGTATCATTTCTAATATTCTGTAATTGGAATACATATTCTATTTCCCTGCTCTTCTGTGTCCTCCTACTTTTTAAGACTATTTATGTCATCATTTCAGACAAGGTCTGTATATCTCAGATTGGCATAAACTTACTATGTAGAAAACAGTGGCCTTCATTTTTTTAATTCCCTTGTCTCCACCTCTTGAGGACTAAGATCACAGGCATGTACAACACACCCAGTTTTTAAGACACATTTTCTTTTTATTCTTAAAGCCTGAGGACCATTTTAATATAGAGAAAAATTCTAGGGCAGGCAAGCTGGAAATCCTGGCAGCTGACAGGGGAGGAAGATGGATAAAAAGAATAGGCCACACCTTTGAGATGTCAGCAGCTGCATGGATGTTTTGAGAAGGGTCAAGGGCGGGAGGGGGGCACCTAGAGTGTCAGGGAAAGGATGGTAGGATTTTGGCCAGTATCCAAATAAGAGAGAGAATGCAGAAAAGGGGGTCTAGAGAAGTAATTCAGCCATAGGAAGCTAGGGTTAAACCCCAAATAACAAAAATATACAGAGAGAGAGAGAGAGGAGAGAGAGAGAGAGAGAGAGAGAGAGAGAGAGAGAGAGATTGAAGAAGATTGAAACATTCTATCCTAGAGTGAAGCTTCTTAAAACAGAAGTTAAGTAAACCAAAACAGCTACAGGAAGTCCCTGAAACTAGACAGATTTACTAGACTTCTCCCCCTTGTCCTCCCAGTTATAAGAAAGGGAACAATATCAGCTCAGAACACCCCACAACTGAGTTCTCCACACAAAGGAGATTTATTTGCCCCAAAGTGACAAAGGGCAGAGATAAGAGACAAAAGCAGGTGAGAGAGAAGAAGAGTAAAGGGGTAAGAGACAAGGAGAGGGGAAAGAAGTATTTGTCCCAGAAGGGTACAAATGACTGCCCTCTGGATAGAGAGGAGACAGACGTGGCCCATAGGAAAATGGTTGTTTATAAGATAAAAGAGGAAGGCTCCAGGATAGAATGAGGTGTTTAATTTAATTGGGCATGCTAGTTAGGTGAGCACAAAGGGGCTTTTGATTGCTCAATTTCAATACTTTGATAGCAGGAACTTGGTAGTGAGCCTCAGGAGAAGGAAGTAGCCCTTAATAGACCTTGTTGGCTAGCTGTAATGATGTAATCTAATGGGTTTAGCAAGACAGAGGAATGGGGGAGAAGGGCAAGGTCTGCCAGAGCCATGTTTGCCATTCTCTGCCTGGCTAGAGTTTCCCTCAGTATATAAAAAAGAAGGATAGCTGCGAGTCTTACTTCTTTGCAAAGATAAGCTGCAAAGAAGTCTCTCAGACAAGCTCAGTGGCAGAGAAGAAACAGAGACCAGCTGAACTTCTCAGAAGAAACAAAGATCAACCGAGCCTCCTGGAAAGGGCACTCTCCAACCTGTTGAGTTGCCTATAGGCTTGTGCAGTGTGCTGCAAGTTTCCAGCTCTTATGAGGGGGTCACCCACATTGGGGTGGGCTTTGCTGATCAATTGTCATTTGAGTTATTTCTGCCTCCTGTAAATATACACAATAAAATGCATTGGTTCACCAAAAGAAAGAAAGAAAGAAGAAAGAAAGAAAGAAAGAAAGAAAGAAGAAAAGAAAGAAAGAAAGTGAAGGAAGGAAAGGAAGGAAGGAAGGAAGAAGGAATGAAGAGAAAGAAGAAAGAAAGAAGAAAGAAAGAAAATGCATGAACTTGCTTTCTGTAATAATCTTAACCTACATCAGGTTTTCAAAAAAAAAAAAAAAAAACCTGGGAAAAGTCTCAATTAGTACTTCTGGTTCATTCTAACACTTCTCACCCTACCCTCTACCCTGAATTTCCACCAACCCGACTGCTTGTTTTACCTTCCTTAACCATCTCTTATTCCTATAATACTTTTGCTATTTTGGCTTGGCAGTTTTGTGGTTCTCTTGCTTATCCTCTTGATCCCCAGCACCTTTTCTTCACTTATTAGCCATCTCTCTTTTACTTTCTTTCTTTCTCTGCCTTTCTCTCTCTCATCTCATGACCATATCTATTCTGCAAACCATTTTCAATCTAAACTCTTACAGATGCCTTTCACTGTTATATCACTCACACCTACAATAAAAACCTTTCCCTCAAATATACATGAGCACACTTCCAAAAGATTTGTCCTCTCTGACTCAAGCTGCTAGTTTAACTATCCCAAAGTATGCACAAATCATTTGTTTCTGCTGGATTCTGACACCATTCCTGTTTTACCTCCAAATTCTAGAGTGTGCTGTTCACACACTTTTTCCCTCTACTATCTCTAGTGTCTATTTTTCCTTAGTCATAAGTGTTCTCTCAAGTTCCTGAAGCCTACTATATTCTACTGGGCAAACATCACCTGGACATCTCTCTAACTAAAGAGTCCCCTATATCTTCTGGGTGCCACAAAATTTGTGCAACTCTCTTCTTACTAAGACATTTGATCCTCTGTCACTTTTGGAACCCTCCCTTTCCCCAAAAGTCTCTCCCATCCACTTCTCAGCAATTGGCTGTTCTATATGCACTTACTCTCCTCATCTGAGTTTTACCCAATGTCATTGTTCTTTGTCTTCTATTACACTAAAGGCCACACTGGTGTGTCAAAAAGTTCCTCTGTCCCTACTGGACCTTGATCTTCTAAAAATGGATGCCTCTCTGCTCCTGATTTGAAACATTACCCACTGGCAATCTCAATTTGCTTGGAGATGCCCAACAATGAAATTCTTATCAGCCTAATATTTACCCCTTTCTTCTCTTTTGTCTCCAGTTCTTCCTGGAGCTTCCTTGCTACCTACAAGCTAAGATTCTGCAACTTTTCTGTGTATTTTTATTCTCTATGACATTTGAATTCTCCCTTGGGCTGTGTTTCTAATTGTGACCCTTGTCCCTCATGTCTACAGTATTCTCTGTCTCTTAGCCTCCTCTTGGAGATTATACGAACCCTCCATCCAGCAGAGTTCATTTTGAAACACTTTTTTTTTTTTTTACTTTTTGGACTCAGAGATCTCAGTAAACCTAAGTTATATTATTGCAAATGGCCTGTCCACAGTACAGAGCAGTCTCTGGAAATAACAGACATCTACAGATACTGATACCAGCAGTTAGGTTTTTTTTTGGGGGGGTCACAACAAATGTAATTGTAGATAAATAATACACACATATGCCATGAAGTGAATACTTGCAGGTACTCACTGGTAGGATACTAGAAGATTCTGGAAAAATAAGAGCAAAACTTTAAGAAAAGAGTAACATCTAGGAAGACAATCTTGTGTTAGTAAAAGCTAAATTTCAGCATTGTATCTAAGTTTACAAATGAAATCTTTCAGATGAAACATGGCAGCTAGTATGTAATATCTTGAGAACTCAAATAAAGATCTCTATCTTCAATGCACATTCTTATTTCTAATCTTAGGAACTACTAATTCCTTTTTGATAATGGTGTCTATACACTGCTAACACCCATTTTGTGTGTTGTTAGCTGTGATTTTCTTTGGGGTTTTATTTTTTATTTCAATACAATAGCAACTGAGAGCAAAGAATTGTGTTCTTCTCTCAATTTGAGATCATCTTAAAGATATTATTGTAGTTCATCTCTGGTTTGTTCTTTCATATACTAAGAGCCTCACCAAAGTATAATGAGGTTGTGAAAAGATTTAACCCTATGAGGTTTGACCTGGTAAACAGTAACTGGACCAATGGTTCTTACCTACAGAAATACTGGGAGGCTATGTAAGATGTAGACAGGTCCCAGATTCTGGAATAATTTCCATCAGAGCTTTTTTTTTTTAAAGTAAAGAGAGTCTCTGTGTTTTAATATCTTCATGTACTACATGGTACCGTGTTTCAGGATTTGGCCATAGGATGCCAATCAACAGGTTCTAATGTGGATTTTGCCCATCCAACATTGGACATTATGAATATTGCTCTGAAGCCTCAAAAATTTGCAAAAATGCTCTCTGTATGAATTACCATATCTCATAAGTTTTTCTTATAGCAACTGAAGATGAAATTACTGTGAGGATGTGTGGTGGTCCTCATCAGTTTTTTAGAGTAAAATAAGAAATAATTAGAGAATTAAAGTCTTTGACTGAACAGCATTAAGAATTCCTAAACTCCTAAAAAAGTTATTTGTGATGACTCTGATGGAGAGAACTCATGGATTCAGAAATATTGAAAAGTGGACTCTTTATTGATATTGGCTGTGTGGTCACACTGAGAATGCTAGTAAACATGTGGACTGAAGAATAGACTGTAATACTAGAATCAACCTAACGAAACAGTCCATTGACATCTGGAACAAGGTGTTGTTATTTTTTTTCACAGCTGCAAGATCTCAGCTGCATTTGGATATGGGCAAGCTATTGTGAGCATCCAAATTAAAACCTGTGACAGGTATGTTCCTTGGAAGACTTGAAAGTGCATGTATTTAACTCAGATGGGATTCATGTGACTAGTAAATAATGAGATACATGTTCCCCTTGTATACCTAACATACTATTAGGCTTTGTTAAAACCACAAGGATGAGGAGACATTTCATGGGAGAGACCCTAACACTTCTGCCTCAGTAACAATTTCTAATGTAATATGGATGATGACCTGATGGAAGTTGAAGAGATGAGGTCATTCAGATAACCTTCCATGTTCAATAACCTTAGAACCTTCTCAAATCAAGAACTGGTTCAGAATTACCCGTAGCCTACTGAGGTCTTATTAGAAGCAAGTGTCTGCAGATTCAGTCTTTCAAACAAACCCTCTTCACTGTGACATACTGTAAATAATCAAGTATTGTGGGATTTTGATGAGTGGGGATGATAACAGGGCTTCCTACTAAATATTACAGTGACCATAACATGCTTTTTTGACCATACAGCTGGAATCTTGGAAGATAAAATACCTACAGAGTACAGCTTTAGACTGGTGTAGGCACAATTAAACACATCCACTAAATCACAGTGAGACTTAAGGCAAAATAACACTGTTCACATGATATAGCCAATCTATAGCCAATCTAAATCTAAGTCAGCATTAGTTCTCCAACTTTGACTTCCTACCATGCAGTGTGTTCTTTTTTCTTCCTGTTTCTGCCACTGAGAATGTATCTTTCTGAGAATACTTTAGAGCAGGGGTTCTCAACATTCCCTATGCTATGACCCATCATAGGTTACTTCATGCTTGGAGATTCCCCCAAACATAAAACTATTTTTGATGAAACTTCGTAACTGTAATTTTGCTACTCTTATGAATGGTAATAAAAATATCTGATATGAAGAATATTTGATATGCAAATTCCAAGGATGTTACTAGCCACAGGTAGAGAATTGCAGCTCTAGAGTTTAAGTAAGATTGACCCTGGTGTTCTGATTCATCAACTGTGGAATAAATAACCATTTACCTCTTTAAAGTGATGCAGCATTGGTATCCCTATTCAGTAGTGACACAGATATGACCTCCATGCTGGGGGAAGCCTCCAAGAGGGTCCCCAGCTTATGTCAAAACCATAAGTTTCCCCCAATCAGTCTGCATCTCTATCTGGTTTCCTATGGGCAGTTTCTTCCTTAAATTTTTCCTGCCGACAAAACTCAAATTCTTTACATGAACTTGAATCATGTTTCTCTCTAACTCTGCATTACTCTCACATCAAGCCTCAGACTGTTATGATGGTTTGTGACATCTATATATAAATTTGATATATTATCTGTTTTCTATTGTATAAAAGTGTCTGATACAGTGTATTTTATTTTAAAAAAAATAGGCTTATGTGTCATCAAATTTTGGGGGTTTAGATATCCATATCAGTGTTGTCTCGGGTGAAGACAACACAGTACATGGAAAATTTTCAGTACAACAAGCTCACCAGGAACCCACAAGAAAGATGTTTATTCTTTCTGAGCATCACACAGATCATTAACTAGTGAACTGGCTAAATTAGAAAACAACACTGAAGTGTTTGTTATCACAGTCACATAATAAATGATATTGTAACACTTATCTTGCTACTGAACTTATCAATTTCATTATTGTACTCTATGATAACTGCATCCTGTACAGCTTTAACCCAGCAGCTGATGCTATAGCATCAGCTATAGCAGGAGGACATGCAAATTGGGACCCACTCCCTTCTCATAAAAACCTCGCTCTCTTTACTTTCTCTTCTACACTTGTGGAGCCCTCTATCATCCCCCAAGGGGTGGTGGAATGGCTCCACACCCAGATGGGCAGCACACCCTGAATTCTAAATGAGGTGGATACAACCACTAATATAATTAAAAGTGGCAGGTATAGATCCCTACAAACTTTAGGAAAAGAACCTGACATTCTTGTTACCCTCTTTTCCTCTCTGATGCTTAACTGCTAATAAAAAAAAAAATCACTCCCATTTTGCTATCAGCTTAATAGCATTCCCAGGACATATAGACAACATTATCCTGATGAAAATTTGATTTCTTCCCTCCATCTGTTTGTGATGGCTGCCCCTCAAAATATTTATTAAAACACATAATTGGAGACCCCTCACTATTTACTGATGGGGAAACAAAGGGGCTGCTGCAGTAATATACTCCTGCTCTGAGGATGAATCCCTCATTCTCTGATTCACAGAGCTGCCCCATCATTCCCCCTAATATAAATAATTCGATGTTATCTATCTAGCCTTAAAAAAGTTGAGGTGCCTCTTAACCTTTTTTTTTCAGTGAGTATATATGCTGTCAATTTGCTCCCCTGGCTCTCATGATCCTTTCTCAAATGAGATGCCAACACACTTTCCCACACAGGCTTCCAGCCTTTTACAGGACAGAGCCTTCCCATCTACATCCAGCATGTCAGATCTCATAGTGCCCTGCCAGGCCCATATCCAAAGAAAATTTACTCTCTGACCAAAACACCTCAACAGGAACATGCATAGCCTCCAGTGAGCTAGCAGACCAATTCCATTCCTGCACACACACAAATATAATGGAGATTCATGCCTGCTTTCCCAACATGCTTTTACTCAACTCTAAAAGATAATAAAAACGTGCTCCCCTTCTGCGTCTCTTGTTACCATCCTAGCTTTAAAAAAAAATTGGCTACATATCCTGAGGCTTTAAATTCAATGGCTAATAGCAAATCATTGTCACCCACACACTCCAACTTAGTAGACTAAATATGTTTTTGTTACCATAGATGCATGTAGGATAGGGGGTTCTAGGAAAAGTAAGGAACTCAAATCAAGATCAGGATTGGAAATGGCCTGTGATGTGGCATGAATAAACCATGAGAAGTAAATTCAATGGGAGATGTGTTGAGAGTAAGGCCATTTTTTAGAGCCCAGGGCCTGCACACATTGAAAATATATAGAAGTGCAATTATGATCTGCATACTGAAATTCATCTTGACAGTCACTCCATACTTCGAGTGTACACCTAGTAAATATACAGGAAAAGAAGAAGTAAAATACATAATAACAAAGAAATTCACCAACTCCTGGGTACACATGGGGCTTGACAACATTTTGCACTTTCTTACTTAAACACTATAATGCAGGCATGTCACATGACTTTAATTCAGAAAGGGAGTTATCAACCCCAGGAAGCAGCTACAGTCAGACTAGAAGCTGACTCAGGGATCAGCATGTTCATCAGAGAATAGGCTTATGGAACTAAATCTTACAGAAATGAGCATTTTACAAACCGATGTCAGTCCCTTTTGTAACCCAGGAAATGAAAAGCTGAATTAAGGAAAACATCATTGTGTAAATTTTATGTTCAAGTATACAAGGAACTTGATAATAATTAATAAGGTTTTTTCTCAAAGAAAATGATGAAGTCTGATACCAACTCTTTCAACATTATCATAAACTGACTTGTGCAGCCCATTTACAAATAACCTAGGACTTGTAATCTCTTGGCTCCCACTATATCATGTTGTATAACAGGAAGACATGCAAATAGGGCCTCTATCTACTCTTGAAAAGCAGACCAACCTAACCTTACAGTTCAGGCAGAGGAGCTCGGCTCTGGATCCTAAGACTTCTCTTATTCACTTCTCAACATGGAGATGAAACTGAGCTTAATTGTCATTTTTGCTCTTCTAAAAGGTAATTATTTTTGAAGAGCAACTGATTCTCAATGTGTGAGTTGGCATGAATATGAGAAACAACAGGTGTGTGTGGCAATTTATTAACCAGTATTTTCTGTACTTACAGATGTCCAGTGTGAAGCACAGCTGGTTCAGACTGGAGGAGGACTGGTGAAGCCTGGGAGTTCTCTCAGACTCACTTGTGCAGCCTCAGGATTCACTTTCAGTAGCTACTGGATGAGCTGGGTTCGACAGACACCTGGGAAGGCTCTGGAGTGGATTGGAGAAATTAATTATGGTGGCAGTACCACAAACTATGCACCATCCATAAAGGATCGATTCACCATCTCCAGAGACAATTCCAAGAGCACCCTGTACCTGCAGATGAACAATGTGAAATCTGAGGACACGGCCACTTATTACTGTACAAGAGACACAATGAATCAACTTCAGTGTGAAACTAGACAGAAACCTCACTGTCAACTTACTCTGAACCACTAGGTGGTGCACAGTACAAGCAGAACACAGGTTCATACCAGATTATAAACACATAATTGGACACTCTTCTCAGGTGGAATAAACTGATGTACTCAAATCATTGCTTGTATTTCTGCTATTATATTTTTAAAAATATGAGGCAGGGTCTCACATGGAAAAATACAAAATGACAATTATGAGGTCATAAATGTTTCAGTTTTCATCACTGAAATCTCGTGATGAACTTCATGGATATCCCTGTGGTGTAGGTAGAGTTTCACAAATTTGATAGGCTACAGACACCAGGACAACTCTTATAAATTAAATATTGAAATGGGTCTGGCTTGCAGTTCCAGTGGTTCAGACTATTGTCATCACAGTGAGAAGCACAGCAACTTGAAGGCAGACATGGATTTGGAGGAATTGGAGTTCTAAATCTTGATCAGAAGACATTCAGAAGGAGACTTTTCTGCAGGCAGACAGGAAGGGAGTTTCTTACTCACTGATAGCTTCATCATAGGAGGAGACTTCAAAAGCCCATCACCACTGTGACACATTTCCTCCAAACAGGCTATACATTTCCCCACTAAGGTCACACCTCCTAATAATCTTACTTCCAATTGGCAAAGCATATTGAAACCACCACACCCTGTTTGTTTGTTTGTTTGTTTGTTTGTTTCAGATTCAAGAAAGAGCCTCAGGTAGATTCCTTGATTAGAGTACCACTTATATTTGATGGAAAATCCAGAGGGAGATGTAGATGAATGGAACATAAACCCTAGTTAGTCCTAAACTTCCACTCTTCTCCCTGTGGACTGTGAACATCACATTTCAGATCTGACCCTCCCTCTCTTTTAAATAATCCCATTTATTACTCTATAACTTTCATCACTGTTTATTATTAGATTTTATATAAATTTATTCAGTAAAGTCTGTGTTTATATGGAAACAGACATTTCATACTTTGTTTCTTGTCTTCTACAGGACCTGAAGATGGAATTATACCTCTAAGAAGGTATTGAAACACATGCATCTGAGAACAGGCTGCCCTTTAATGAGAAGTGAAATCTACTCACCTAAAAAAAGTCTCACACAAACTTTACTATTATATCTAAATCTATCATGGATATCATGGATATCAGGTATTACCTTAAAACTGACAAAGCCAGCTCATTTCTTCAACAGTCACAGAAATTCCAAGCTTTGTGTTCAAAACTATTACATTCACTGAGAAAAAAAGCAGAGAATGTCAATCTTAGTTATTTTCTAGGTGAGAGAAAAAACATGAAAATGGGTTTAAAAATCTGAGAAAAGTTAGGAGAGAGAAGAAAAAAGTTTAAGTTGAATTAAAAAGTAAGAAAAGCAACATTCACATGTGTGAAGCACACCAATCTGATGAATTCAATAATTATATTCATGTATCACTTTGTAGTGAAATCGTGAGAAAATCCAGTAGACATTAGCAAAATATTTCCATATTGTTATGAGTGTTTGACAGCTATTGTTGAAAACTCATAAATTGGAAAATGACTAATTTTAGATCAATAACTTATTACTGTCTGCTTAATTTATAAATATAGTATGGAAATAGATGGGCAGGTAATTAGCATGCAAATTTTCATTAAATTTTATGGCCCAAATATTAAATACATAGTGAATAAACAAGTTTCAAATGTAAAATGTCAGTCCAGTCTGTCCTGTACAGCTGGGATTTACACTTTTCCTCCATAACCTCTCCTTTGCAGCCCCTATGAACTGTAAGAACAATGCTCTCCACTCCAGGATTTTCTCCATTTCATGTCCCATGTAACTCAGCTCAGGCAGTGTTTATCTTCATGTATCGGGATTTTCTGACTTAATGCAACTTATTCAGGGCCGACCCTGTTCTGTCACAGGTCAACATTTTCTGCATCTCAAGACCACACAACAGTATTTTAATAAATTCTCATATTTTATCCATTCCTTTATAAACAATGCTACTTTTTTCTTGATCATTTTTTGCAACTTTGATCATTTAGTACCCATATACTATGTGTTTTGAGCATATTCACCTGTCATTCCTCTCAGTAAGTCATAAATTTCCCCAATCAGCAAACCTCTCTCAACTTAGTAATGATAAACCTTCTTTCATATCACAGTGACTGTTAACAATCCCACTGTTTTTCACCTGGTTATACAGTTCTCTCATTGAACATGTCACTGTAGTTTATTAAAAACATAGTAGTTGATTGGGAGAAGTGATGATGCTGCTGTATTTTGTTTGTTGAACAGTACACACCAGTGTGATCATTGGTATCTATACTTGTCCAACAAAATGCCCATATTTGCATTATCTTCAACATTTTTCATTTTCTCTTTCTGACAAGTTATTCAAGTATGTGATGGACATTTCAGTGCGTATTTAATTTACATTTCAATGATGGAATTTTCTTACATATCTATGAACATACACATATATTGTTTATAAAATTATCTGTGTAATATTTTTTAGTATTAGTTTGAATTTTTACAGTGATTGAGTTAACTGCATATCTGTATATAATCTCATAATCATATTTATGCTGTGTAAATGATTTCAAATACTGATACCAAGTGGTCAGCCTTGAAATCATGTAAGTAAAACATTAACAAACAAAGCAGCATACACACACACACACACACACACACACACACACACACACACGCACACAGCGACGTGTGAATGTAGGTATTAGTAAGGAAAAAGCCAGAAATTTGGAACGAGAAATGATAGCAGTATGGTATTTGTTTTGTTTTTATTTCTTGATTTATTTTTGGTATAAGTATCTGCATTTGTCTCATTCAGCTGCTTGTTGGGACTCTTGGAGAGCAGCCATGCTAGGCTCTTGTCTGTAATTACACAATAGCATCAGTAACAGTGTCAGGCCTTGGAACCTCTCCTTGAAATGCATCACAATTTATGCCAATAATTGTACATTTTCCCGCAGTCTCTTCTCCCTTTTTGTCTCTCCAGTTCTTTAGGTATGAACAATACTGGGTCAGAGTTTCTGACTGTGGCATGGCAACCCCCATTCCTCCACTTATGCCCTGTCTTTCTACTGGAGGTGGACTCCACAAGCTCCCTCTCCTCACTATCGGGCATATACTCTAATGTCCTTTCCTTTGAGTCCTGAGAGTCTCTCACTGTAGGAAAAAATATGACTGGGGAACCCAGGGTTCCTCCCTCCATGCTGTGGATAGTTGGCTGGGAATGCTCTGGGTTCCTCCAGCTGGAAGTTGGACCCAGCTGCTCATTAACTAAAGGCCTCTCCATGGTTCCTCATGGCAGCACAGCCCCAACACAAGAGAAGTTCTTGGGTTTCCAAAACCGGTTTATTGTCATGGCAGATGGATCTGGATGCATACCCATAAAACCCAGGTTTTTAAACCTGAGTTAAATAGGGAGGGGAAGAGGGGAGATGGGCTGAGGAGGAATGTTTAATTGGCTCCACCCTCTGGCCTTCAGGTACCTCATTAGTATGTAAATCTCTCTAGGGCTTGTTCATCCTGCCCTCCTGTGTACATGACTGAAGGGTGAAGGTTGAATGGAGACTATACCTTGTGTTAGGTGCCACATCTCACCTACCAGGTCTCTGAGACATTCTAGATATCCCCATGCTATCTATCAAATTTGCATGTTTCTATTATTTCTGCTGACCTGTATTATTTTATACCTGCCCCGCCCAATACCTCATCATGTTCCCATTTTTCCTACCTGTCCCCTCTCCCTCCCACATACCACTCTCACTCCAACATGATTGTTTTCATCTCAATCCCAAATGGGATTTAGGCATCCTCACTTGGGATCTTCAGCTTGTCTAACCTTCTGCAGTTCTGTGAATTTTATACTGGGTATGCTGTACCATTTTGTTTAATAGTCACTGCTGACTAACTCAAATAAGGCTACTATAAATATAGTGTACATGGGCCCCTGTGGAATGGTTGGGCATCGAATGGGTATATGCCCAAGAGTAGTATAGCTGGGTGTTCAGGTAGGTCCATTTCCAATTGTCTGAGGAAACTTCAGATTGATTTCAAGAGTGGTTGTACCAGTTTTTAATCCCATCACAAATAGAAGAGTGTTCCTCTTGTGTACATCTTCTCCAATATGTGCTGTCACCTGAGTTTTGATTCTAGCTATGCTGATTCTTGTAAGATAAAATCTCAGGGTTGTTGTAATTTTACATATTCATTGATCACTAAAAACTTTAAACATTTCTTTAAGTGCTGCTCTGCCATTAGTCATTCGTCTTTTGAGAGTTCTTGGTTTAGATTGTACCCAATTTTTATTGGGTTGTTCGGTTTTTTTTTTTTGAGGTTAACTCCTTGGAATCTAATTAAAATTTGAATATTAGTTCTCTATATGATATGGGGTTACTGAAGAATTTTTTCCCAACCTGTAGGTTGCTGATTTGTCCTATTGAGTGTGTCCCTTGCTATACAGAAGCTTTTTAGTTTCATGAGGTACCATTTTGTAAGTGTTGAACTTAGTACTTCAGTCATTGGTGTTATCTTCTGTAACAATGAAATCAAGGCTATTTCACACTGCACTGAGTATGTATATTGTGTTTAGTAAGATGGTCATTTTTACTATGCTAAACCTACTGATCAATGAGCATGAAAGAGCTTTCCATCTTCTGATATTTTTTTAAATTTTTTTTACAGGAAAATACAATAAAAATTAGATGACTTTCAAAAAGGAACCAAATAAGTATAAAGCAATATAAAAAAATACAATCAAACAGGTTCAAGAAGAAAATGAATCTATCCAAGTCCTCCAAATGAAAATATAATAAAAAAAAAAAACACACACAAAATGGATAATCTGGAGACCGAAAACCTAAGAAA
>NW_023045352.1:0-36529 GCF_011762505.2 Arvicanthis niloticus | reverse complement strand
GATAGACAGTGATGAGGAAGTTTTGTTGATGGACAGTGAAAAGGATGTCTCTGTTGTAGACAGTGGTGAGGAACTCCCTGTGGTGGATATTGGGAAGGACATCCCTGTGGTGAACAGTGGAAAGGATATTTCTGTGGTGGACAGTGGAGACGACCTCCTCATGGTGGAAAGTGTAAAGGACATAAGAGTGGTGGACAGTGGTGAGGACGTATCTCTTGTGGACAGTGGTGAGGAAGTTTCTCTGGTGCAAAGGAAAATATCCCTTTGGTGGACAGTGGAAAGTACATCTCTGTGGTGGACAGTAGAGAGAAACACACTGGTGGACAGTGGGAAGAACAGTTTTGTTGTGGACAGTGGGACAGAAGTCCCTGTTGTCAATATTGGGAAGGACCTCCTTGTGGTGAACTGTGGGAAGGATATCCCTCTCGTGGACAGTGGAGAGGAGATCTCAGTTGTGGACAGGGGGAAGGACATCCCTGTGGTGGACAGTGAAGAGGACTTTTCTGTGTTGGACATTTGGGATGACATCCATGTGGTGAATAGTGGGAAAGACGTTTCTTTGGTGGATAGTGGAGAGGATGTCCCAGTTGTGGAGAGTGCAGAGGACATCTCTGGTTTGGAGAGTGTTGCTGACATCCCTGGTGTGCAAAGGAGGATGTCCCTGTGGTGTAGAGTGGTGAGGATATCCCTGTTGTGCACAGAAAATGTCCCTGTTTTGCAAAGTGGGTAGGATATCCAAGTGGTGAACAGTGAAAAGGATGTCACTGTAGTGGACAATTTGGAGGGTGTCTTAGTGGAAGACAGTGGGAAAGACATCCCTATGGTGGAAAACAGGGAGGACTTCTCTATGGTGGACTGTATGAAGGACGTTCTTGTGGTGGACAGTTGAAAGATGTACTTTGGATGGACAGTAGGAAGGACGTCTTTTTGGTGGACAGTGAAAAGAACATCTCTGTGTTAGACAGTGGGTAGGATGTCCCTGTGGAGGGCAGTGGGTAGAAATGTCTTCATGGTAGACAGTGGGAAGGACATCCCTGCTTTGGACAGTGGGGAGGATATTTTTGTGGTGGACAGTGGGAAGGATGTCCTTTTGTAGACCGTGGCAAGGATGTCCCTGTGGTAGACAGTGGGGTGGACATCCCTGTGGTGAACAGTGGTGAGAACGTTTCTCTAGTGCACAGGAGAACGTCTCTTTGGTGGACTGTAGGAAGGATTTCTCTGCTGTGGAGAGTTCAGAGGACATCACTGGAGTGGACAGTGATGACGACGTCCCTGGTGTGCATTGGAAGATGTCCCTATGGTGCACAGTAGAGAGGATATCCCTCTCTTTAACAGTAGGAAATAATACCCAAGTGGTGGACATTGATAAGGACAACCCTGTGGTGGATAGTGAGGAAAAAACACTATGGTGGACAGTAGGGTTTATGTCTCTATGGTAGATGATGGAAGGATGTCACTGTGGTGGACAATTTGGAAGATGTCACTGTGGTGGACAGTGGGAAGAATGTCCATTTGATGGACATTGATAAGAACAACCCTGTGGTGGACAGTAGGGTTTACGTCTCCATGGTAGATGATGGAAGGATGTCACTGTGGTGGACAATTTGGAAGATGTCACTGTGGAGCACAGTGGGAAGAACATCCGTTTGATGGACAGTGGGAAGGACATCCCTGTGGTAGACAGTGGTGAGGACGTCCATGTGATGGGCAGTGGGGAGGATGTCCGTGTGGTGGCTAGTTGGAAGAATGTCCCTGTGGTGGACTGTGGGAAGGACATCCCTTTGGTGGACAGTGGGTATGACATCCCTGTGGTTTACAGTGGGTTGGACCTCTCTATGGTGGACAGTGGGAAGGATGTCCCTGTGGTAAACAGTGGGAGGGAAGTACTTTTTGTGGACAGCAAAAGGATGTCAATGTGGTGGACAATGGGAAGGACATCCCTATTGTAGACAGTGGGGAGGACATTTCTGTGGTGGACAGTGGGGAGGATCTTACTGTGGTGCAATGGAGAACATCCTTGTGGTGCATAGTCAGAAGAATGTCCATATGGTAGACAGTGCGGAGGACATCTCTGTGGTGGACAGTTGTTAGGACATCCCTGTTGTGCCCAGTGGGGAGGATGTCCCTGTTGTTTACAGTGGGAAGGACTTCACTGTGTTTGAGAGTTGGGAGGACATCCCTGTTGTGGACAGTTTAAAGGATGTCACTGGTGGAGAGCTGAGAGGATTTCACTGTGGTGAACAGTGCAGATGACGGCCTTGTAGACAGTAAGAACAATGTTCCTGTGGTGCACAAGAGAATGTCTCTTTGGTGGACAGTGATAAAGATGTCCTTGTAGTGGGGAGTGCAAAAAAATCTCTGGGGTGTACAGTGGCAAGAACATCCCTATTGTGCACAGGAGGATGTCCCTGAGGTGTACAGTGGGGAGGACATCACTGTGGTGGATAGGCAGAAGGATGTTCCTGTTCTGGACAGTGGGGAGGACCTACCTGTGGGGGACAATGTGTAGGATATCCCTGTGGTTTAAAGTGTGGAGGATATTCATGTCGTGGACAGTGGTGACAACATCCCTGTAGTGGACATTGGTGAGGACAACCATGTTGTGGACAGTGGTAAGGATGTCCTTGTGGTACACAGGAGGATGTTCCTGTGGTAGACAGTGTGAAGGGCATCTCCTTGGTGTACAGTGGAAAGGAAGTCGCTGTGGTGGAAAGTTGGGAGGACCTCCCTGTGGTGGGCAGTGGAGAAGACCTTTCTGTGGTGGACAGTGGGATGTAAATGTTTGTTGTGGACAGTGCAGAGGACGTAAATGTGGTGGACATTGGAAAGGACATCCCTGTTGTGGACAGTAGAGAGGACATCCCTGTGGTGGACAGTGGGAACGAGGTCCCTGTTGTGGAAAGTGGGAAGGACGTCACTGTTGTGGACATTGGGAAAGACATCTTTGTGGTGGAGAGTTGGGAGTGTGTGCCCCTGGTGGGCAGTGTGGAGTACCTCCTTGTGGTGGACAGTGGGAAGGACATCTGTGTTATGATCTCAGGAGAGGATATCACTGAGGTGGTCAGTGGGAATGATGTCGTCTTTGTGGAGAGCGGGGAGTACCTTTCTGGTGTTAATAGTGGGAAGGACACCCCTGTTGTAGACAGTGGGGAGGACATCCCGGTTGTGGACAGTGGGGAGGATTTCACTGTGATGGACAGTGGGGAGGATGTTACTGTGGTGCACTGGAGAATGTCCCTGTGGTGCATAGTTGGAATGATGTCCATATGGTGGAGAGTGCGGAGGACATCTCTGTGGTGGACAGTGGTTAGGACATCCCTGTTGTGAACAGGAGGATGTCCCTGTAGTGCACAGTGGGGAGGATGTCCCTGTTGTTTACAGTGGCAAGGACTTCGCTGTGTTTGATAGTTGGAAGGACATCCCTGTTGTGGAAAGTTGGGAGGATGTCCCTGTGTTGGAGAGTTGAGAGGATTTCACTGTGGTGGACAGCGTGGATGATGCTCCTGTGGACATTAAGGACAATGCTCCTGTGGTGCACAAGAGAATGTCTCTTTGGTGGACATTGAAAAGGATGTCCTTGTAGTGGGGAGTGCAGAAGACATCTCTGGGGTGGACAGTGGTAAGAACATCCCTGTTGTGCACAGAAGGATTTCCCTGTGGTGTACAGTGGGAAGGACATCCCTGTGGTGGACAGTGAAGAGGACATTCCTTGTGGTGGACCTCTGAAATGACATCCTTGTTGTTGACAGTGGGAAGAACGTCCCTTTGGAGGGCAGTGGGGTGGACATCGCTGTAGTGGACAGGGAGAAGGATGTCCCTGTAGTGGACAGAGGGGAGGACCTCCCTGTGGTGGACAGTGGGTAGGATGTCCCTGTGGTTTACAGTGCGGAGGATATTCGTGTGGTGGACTGTGGTGAAGACTTCCCTGTAGTGCATATTGTTGAAGACAACCATGTTGTGGACTGTGGTAAGAATGTCCTTGTAGTACACAGGAGAATGTCCCTGTGGTGTACAATGGGAAGGATATTTGTTTAGTGGACTGTTTAAAGGACGTCCCTTTGGTGGACAGTTGGGAGGACCTCCCTTTGGTGGTCAGTGGTGAGAACATTTCTGTTGTGGACAGTGGGATGGACGTCTCTGTGGTGGAATATGGGGAGGACATCACTTTGTTGGACAGTGGGGAGCACCTTTCTGCGGTGGAAAGTGGGAAGAATTTCCCTCTGGTGGACAGCAGGGAGGACATCTCTGTTGTCTACACTGCAAAGGACATCTCTGTTGTGGACAGTGGAAAGAATCTTCCTATGGTGCACAGTTGTGAGAATGTCACTTTTGTGCATAGGAGGATGTCCCTGTGGGGCAAAGTGAGGAGGATGTCCCTTTGGTGGACAGTGGGAAAGATGTCCATGAGGTGGACTGTGGGGAGTTCCACACTGTAGTGAACATTGGGTAGGATGTCCCTGTTTTGCAAAGGAGGATATCCCTGTGGTGAACAGTGGGAAGGACGTGTCTGTGCTGGACATTGGTGAAGATGACCCTGTGGTGGACAGTTTTATGGATGTCCTTGTGGTACACAGGAGGACATCCCTATGGTGGATAGTGCAGAGAACCTCTCTATTATGAACAGTGGGGAGAAAATCCCTGTGGTGGACAGTTGGGTGGACCTCCCTGTGGTCACAGTGTGTAGAATGTCCCTGTAGTGGACAGAGTGGACATCCCTGTGCTAAACTGTGGGAATAATGTCCTTTATGTGGACAGTGGAAGGATGTCCATGTTGTGGACAAGGGGAGTACATTCCTATGGTGGACATTGGGGAGGACCTCCCTGTGGTGTACATTTGTAGGATGTCTTTGTGGTGGACAGTGGGGAGGACATCCCTTTTTAAATTGGGGAGGACATCCTTGTGGTGGACAGTGGGGAAGACATCTCTGTGTTGGACAGTGGGAAGAACATTTATTTTGGATTGTGGGAAGAACATCATTTTTGTGAACATTGGGAGAGACCTCCTTGAGGTGAACTGTGGGAAGAATGTCCCTGTGGTGGACAGCGGAGAGGACTTCTCTGTGGTGTACAATGGGAAGGATGTCCCTCTGCTGGACAGTGGAGAGGATGTACCTGTGGTGGACAGTGTATAGGACATTATATGGTTTACAGTGGGAAGACTGTCCCTGTGGTGGAGAGCAGGGAGGACCTCTCTGTGGGGGATAGTGAGAAGGACATTCCTGTTCTGGACAGGAAAAGGATGTTCCTTTTGTGCACATTGGGGAAGATGTCCCTCTGGTTAACAGTGGGAAGGACATCCCTGTGGTGGACAATGGTTAGGATGACCCTGTGGTGGACAATGTAAAGTATGTCCATGTGGTGCACAGTGGTGAGGACATCCCTCTTGTGCACAGGAGGATGTCCATGAGGTGGACAGTGGGGAGGACCACACTCTGTTGGACTGTGGGGTAGGGCATCCCTGTGTTGGACAGTGGGAAGGACATCCATGTGGTGGATAGTGGGAAAGTTGTCTGTGTTGTGGACACTGGGAAGGATGTCCCTTTGGTGGACAGTGGGAAGGACGTCCCTGTGGTGGACTGTGTGGGAGGAACTACTTGGAGTAGAGAGTTGAAAGAATGTTCCTGTGGTGGACAGTGTTTAGGACATTTCTGTTGTGGACAGTGGAATGGACGTCATTGTGGAGGACAATGGGGAGTATGTTTCTGTTCTGTAAAGTGGGATGGATGTTTCTGTAGCTGACAATTGGGAACATATTTGTGTGTTGGACAGTTAGCAAGACGTCCCTGTGGTAAACAGTGGGAAGGAAGTCCTTTTTGGGGACAGCGAAAGGATGTCTATGTGGTGGAAAATGGGAAGAACGTTCCTGTTGTAGACATTGGGGAGGTCCCCTCTGTGGTGGACAGTAAGTAGGACTTCGCTGTGGTGGACAGTGGGGAGGACATTTCTGTTTTGGATAACTGAGAGGACGTAATTGTGGTGGAAAGTGTGAAGGAGCCCCCTGTGGTGGACAGCAGGGAGGACCTCTCTGTGGTGGACATTGGTAAAGATGTCCCTGTGATAGACAGTGATGAGGTTGTTTCTGTGGTAGACAGTGGAAAGGACATCCCTGTGGTGGAGAGTGGTGATGACCACCCTGTCGTGGGTATTGGGAAGGACGTCCCTGTGGTGAACAGTGGAAAGGATGTCTCTGTGGTGGATATTGGAGAGGATATCCTCTTGGTGGAAAGTGGAAAGGATATCACAGTGGTGGCCAGTGATGAGGACGTTTCTGTGGTAGACAGTGGTGAGGAAGTTTCTCTGGTGCAAAGGAAAATGTCCCTTTGGTGGACAGTGGAAAGTACATCTCTGTGGTGAACAATAGAGAGAAACATACTGTGGTGGACAGTGGGAAGAACATTTATGTTGTGGACAGTGGGACGGAAGTACCTGTTGTCAATATTGGGAAAGACCACCTTGTTGTGAACAGTGAGAAGGATATCCCTCTGGTGGACAGTGGAGAGGACATCCCTGTGGAGGTCAGGGGAAGGACATCCCTGTGGTGGACAGTGAAGAGGACTTTTCTGTTTTGGACATTTGGGATAACATCCCTGTGTTGAATAGTGGGAAACACATTTCTTTGGTGGATAGTGGAGAGCATATCCCAGTTGTGGAGAGTGCAGAGGACATCTGTGGTTTGGAGAGTGTTGCTGACATCCCTGGTGTGCAAAGGAGGATGCCCTTGTGGTGCAGAGTGGTAAGGATATCCCTGTTGTGCACAGGAAAATGTCCCTGTCGTGCAAAGTGGGCAGGATGTCCCAGTGGTGAACAGTGAAATGAATGTCACTGTGGTGGACAATTTGTAGTATGTCCCTGTGGTGGACAGTGTGGAGGATGTTCCTGTGGTGGACAGTGGTAAAAACTTCCTTGTGCTGGACAGTGATGAGGAAGTCCCTGTGCTGGACAGTGGTGAGGACGTTTCTGTGGTGCACAGGAAAACAATATCTTGGTGGACTGTGGGAAGGATGTTCCTGTTTTGGAGAATGCAGTGGACATCTCTTGGGTGGACAGTGGTGAGGACGTCTATGGTGTGCACAGGAAGATGTCCCTGTGGTGCACATTCTTGAGGAAGTCTCTGTTGTGCACAGAAGAATGTCCCTGTGGTGCACAGTGGGGAGGATGTCCCTGTGATGGAAAGAAGAGAGGAAGTCACTGAGGTGGCCAGTGGTAAGGACATCCTTGTGTTATAGAATGGTGAGTACTTCACTGTAGTGTACACTGAGGAGGACATCCCTGTGGATTACACTGTGAAGGACATCCATATTGTGCACTATGGGGAGGACCTCCCTGTGGTGAACTGTGGGGAGGACCTCCATTTGATGGACAGTGGGTGGATGTCCATATATTCGACAGTTGGATGGACATCGTGTGATGGACTGTAGGAAGAACATTTCTTTGGTTTACAGTGGGAAGGACATCCAAGTTGTGGACAGTGGGAAGGACCTCACTGTGGTGGACAGTAGGAAGGATGTCCCTGTGGTGGATATTGTTGAGGATGCCCCTGTGTAGGACCATGCAGTAAACATCCCTGTGGTGGACAATTGGGTGGACATTTCTTTGGTTGACAATGGGGAGGATATAACTGTGGTAGACAGTTGGAAGGACGTCTTTCTGGTGAACAGTGGAAGGATGTCCCTTTGTTGGATTGTTGGAAGGATGTCCCTCTTGTGGACAATGGAGAGGACTTCCCTTTGGTGGACAGTAGGTAGTACATCCTTGTGGTGGACAGTGGGGAGGACGTCTTGTGGTGGTCAGTGGTGAGGACGTTTCTCTGGTGCAAAGGAGAGTGTCCTTTGGTGGACATTGGGAATGATGTTCCTGCCATGGAGTGTGCAGAGGACATCTCTGTGGTAGACAATGGTGAGGACATCCCTGTTGTGCACAGGAAGAAGTTCTTTTGTGCAGAAGGGTGAGGACATCACTGTTGTGCATGGGAGGATGTCCCTAAGGTGCACAGTGGGGAGGATGTTTTTGTTTTGAAAGGTGAGCAGAATATCCCTGTGGTGGACAGCTGGGAGGACCTCTCTGTGGTTGAGAGTAGGAAGGATCTCCCTGTGGTGAACACTGGGTAGGATGTCCATGTTGTGGACAGTGGGAAAGACATCCCTGTTTTGGAAACTGGGGAGGTCATTACTGTTGTGGACAGTGGGAAGGACGTCTCTGTAGTGGACAGTGGGGAATATGTTTCCTTGGTGGAGAATGAAGAGGATGTCTCTTTGGTGGACAGTGGTTAGGATGTTCCCTTGGTGGACAAAGGGAGAAATTTTCTGTGGTGGTAAGTAAGGAGGACATCCCTGCGGTGTACAGTGGACAGTACTTCACTGTTTTATACAGTGAGGAGGAATTCCCTGTGATGGACAGTGGTGAGGAAGACCATGTGGTGGACAGTGGTAAGGATGCTTCTATGGTGGACAGCAGGGAGGACCTCACTTTTGTGGACAGTGAGAAGGACATTCCTGTGGTGGACAATGCGAAATATGTCCCTGTGGTGCACAGTGGTGAGGACATCCCTGATGTGCAGAGGAGGATGTCCTTGTGGTGGACAGTGGGGAGGACCACACTCTGGTAGACTGTGGGGTAGGACGTCCCTGTGGTAGAAAGTGGGAAGGATGTCCATGTGGTGGACATTGGGGAAGATGTCTGTGTTGTGGACAGTGGGAAGGAAGTTCCTGTGGTGGACTGTGGTGAGGAACTCCTTGGGGTGGACAATTGGGAGGATGTCCCTGTGGTGAACCATGGGTAGGACCTTTCTGTTGTGGACACTGGGACAGACATCCTTGTGGAGGACAGTGGGGAGTATGTCCCTGTAGTGTACAGTGGAATAGATCTTTTCATAGTGGACCGTTGGGAACATATTTATGTGGTGGACAGTTATGAAGATGTCCCTGTGGTAAACAGTGGGAAGGAAGTCCTTTTTGTGTCCATGTGGTGGACAATGGGAAGGGCATTCCTGTTGTAGACAGTGGGGCAGTTCTCCCTGTGGTGGACAGTATGTAGGATGTCCCTGTGGTGGACAGTGGGGAGGATGTTTCTGTTTTGGACAACTGAGAGGACGTTACTGTGGTGGACAGTGTGAAGGACGTCTCTGTGTTGGAAAGCAGGGAGGACTTCTCTGTGGTGGACAGTGGTAAAGGTGTCCCTGTGATAGACAGTGATGAGGATGTTTCTGTGGTAGACAGTGGAAAGGACGTTCCTGATGTGGACAGTGGTGAGGACCGCCCTGTCGTGGATATTGGGAAGGACATCCCTGTGGTGAACAGTAGAAAGGATGTTTCTGTGGGGGACAGTGTTGAGTACCTTCTCATGGTAGAAAGTGAAAAGGATGTCACAGTGGTGGATAGTGGTGAGGACGTTTCTGTGGTGGACAGTGGTGAGGAAGTTTCTCTGGTGCAAAGGAAAATGTCCCTTTGGTGGACAGTGGAAAGTACATCTCTGTGGTGGACGGTAGAAAGAAACACACTGTGGTGGACAGTTGGAAGAAAATTTATGTTGTGGACAGTGGGAAGGAAGTCCCTGTTGTTGATATTGGGAAGGACCTCCTTGTGGTGAACAGAGGGAAGTATATTCCTTTGGTGGACAATGGGGAGGACATCCCTGTGGTTGACAGGGGGAAGGACATCCCTGTGGTGGACAGTGAAGAGGACTTTTCTGTGTTGGACATTTGGGATGACATCCCTGTGGGGAATAGTGGGAAAGAAGTTTCTTTGGTGGATCGTGGGGAGGATGTCCCTTTCGTGGGGAGTGCAAAGGACGTCTCAGGGGGGAAGAGTGTTGCTGACATCCCTGGTGGGCAAAGGAGGATGTCCCTGTGGTGCACAGTGGTGAGGATATCCCTGTTGTGCACAGGAAAATGTCCCTGTTTTGCAAAGGGGTAGGATGTCCCAGTGGTGAACAGTGAAAAGTATGTCACTGTGGTGGACAATTTGGAGGATGTCCCTGTGGTAAACAGTGGGAAGAATGACCCTTTGTTGGAAAACAGGGTGGACTCTTCTATGGTGGACTGTATGAAAGACGTCTTTGTGGTGGTCAGTGGGGAGGATGTCCCTGTGGGGGACAGTGGGGAGCATGTCTCTTTTGTGGACAGTTGAAAGATATACCCTTGGTGGACAGTGGGAAGGAAGTCCCTTTGGTGGACAGTGGGAAGGATGTCCCTGTGGTAGACAGTCGGTAGGATGTCCCTGTGGAGGGCAGTTGGTAGAATGTCTTTGTGGTGGACTGTGGGAAGGACATCCCTGTTGTGGACAGTGGGGAGGATATTTCTGTGGTGAACAGTGGAAAGGAAGTCCTTGTTGTGGATAGTGGATAGGAAGTCCCTCTGTTGGACATTGGGAAGGATGTCCCTGTGGTGGACCGTGGGCTGAACATCCCTGTGGTGAACAGTGGTAAGAACGTTTCTATGGTGCACAGGAGAATGTCTTTTTGGTGGACTCTAGGAAGGATTTCACTGTTGTGGAGAGTGCAGAAAACATCTCTGGGGTGGACAGTTGTGAAGACATTCCTGGTGTGCACTGAAAGGTGTCCCTGTGGTGCACAGTCTTGAGGACATCTTTGTTGTGAACAGGAGATTGTTCCTGTGGTGCACAGTAGGGAGGATGTCCCTGTCTTGAACAGTGGGAAAGAACACCCCAGTGGTGGACATTGATGAGCAAAACCCTGTGGTGGAGTGTGGGGAAACATCCCTGTGGTGGACAGTGGGGTTTATGTGTCTGTGGTAGACAAGGGAAGGATGTCACTGTGGTGGAAAATTTGGAGGATGTCTCTGTGGTGGACAGTGGGAAGGACGTAACTTAGGTGGAGAGTGGGAAGGACATCTCTGTGATAGACAGTGGTGAGGACATCCATGTGATGGACTGTGGGGACTATGACTTTGTGGTGGACTGTTGAATGAATGTCCCTGTGGGGGACTCTGGGAAGGACATCGCATTGGTGGACAGTGGGTATGACGTTCCTGTGGTGGACATTGGGTTGGACCTCTCTATGGTGAACAGTGGGAAGGATGTCCCATGGTGGACAATGGGAAATATGACACAATTGTGGAATGTGGGAAGGATGTCCCTGTGATGGACATTGGGAGGACATCCCTGTGGTGAACAGTGGTGAGGACCTTTCTGTGGTGCACTGGAGAACGTCCCTTTGGTGGACTGTGGGAAGGATGTCCCTGTTTTGAAGAGTGCAGAGGACTTCTCTGGGGTGGACAGTGGTGAAGATGTCTCTGGTGTGCACTGGAAGATGTCCCTGTGGTGCAGTCATGAGGATGACCCTGTTGTGCACAGGAGGATGTTACTGTGGTGCACAGTAGAGAGGATGTCCATGTTTTTAACAGTTGGAAAGAACAACCCAGTGGTGGACATTGGTGAGGACAACACTGTGGTGGACAGTGGGGAAACATTCATGTGGTAGACAGTTGGGTTTAAGTCTCTGTTGTACATGAGGGAAGAATGTCACTGTGGTGGACAATTTGTAGGATGTCCCTCTGGTGAACAATTGGAAGGAAGTCCCTTTGATGGACAGTGGTAAGGACATCCCTCTGGTAGACAGTGGTGAGGACGTCCATGTGATGGACAGTTGGGAGGATGTTCATGTGGTGGACTGTGGAAAGGACATCACTGTGGTGGAGAGTGGAAAGGACGTCCCTTTGGTGGCCAGTGGAAAGGACATCCCTGTGGTGGACAGTGGGAAGGACAATCCTGTTGTGGACATTGGGGAGGATGTCCCTTTGCTGGACAGAGGGAGGTAATTCCTGTAGTAAACAGTGGTGAGGACGTTTCTGTGTTGCACTGGAGAACATCATTTTGGTGGACTGTGGGAAGGATGTCCCTGTTTTGGAGAGTGCAGAGGACATCTCTGGGGTGGATAGTGGTGAAGACGTCCCTGTTGTGCACTGGAAGATGGCCCTGTGGTGCACAGTCATGAGGATGACCCTCTTGTACACAGGATTATATCCCTGTCGTGCACAGTGGGGAGGATGTTCCTGTTTTGAACAATGGGAAAGAACACCCCTGTGGTGGGCATTGGTGAGGACGCCCCTTTGTGGATAGTGGGGACACATCTCTGTGGTGGACAGTGGGGACAGTGGACGTCTTTGTGGTTGACGGGGGAAAGATATCCCAGTGGTGAAGAGTGCTGAGGACAACTCTGTTTTGGACATTGGTGAGAACATCTCTGTGGTGGACATTGGGCAGGATGTCCCTGTGGCTGACAGAGTGTAGGATGTTCCCATGGTGGGAAGTGGGGAGGTGGTTTCTGTGGTGGACTGTAGGAAGGATGTCCTTGTGGTGGAGAGTGAGGAGGACATCCCTGTGGTGGACAGTGGAAAGGACATCACTGTGGTTGACAGTAGATAGGACCTCCCTGTGGTAGACAGTGGGAAAGAGTTCCCTGTTGTGGAGAGTGAGAAGAATGTGTATATGGTGGATAGTAAAAAGAATGTCCCTTTGGTGAAATTGGGAAGGACCTCCTTGTGGTGAACAGTGGGAAGGATATTCCTCTGGTGGACAGTTGGAAGGACATCCCTGTCGTAGACTGTGGGAAGGACATCTCTGTGGTGGACCTTGAAGAGGAACTCTCTGTGTTGGACAGTTGGGATGACATCCCTGTTGTGGACAGTGGGAAGAATGTCTTTTTCTTGAGAGTGGGGAGGACATCCCTGCGGTGGACAGGTAGAAGGATGTCTCTGTGCTGGACCGTGATGAGGACTTCCCTATGGTGGACAGTGGTGAGTACGTCTGTGGTGCACAGGAAAACATTATTTTGGTGGACCGTGGGAAGGATGTCCCTGTTTTGGAGAGTGCAGAGGACAAATCTGGGGTGGACAGTGGTGAGGACATCTATGGTGTGCACTGGAAGATGTCCTTGTGGTGCACATTTGTGAGGAGGTCTCTGTTGTGCACAGTAGGATGTCCCTCTGGTGCACAGTGGGAAGGATGTCCCTGTGGTTTACAGTAGGAAGGACGTCCCTGTGTTTGACAGTGGGGAGGAAATCCTTGTGGTGGACTGTGGGAAGGACGTCTCTGTGGTAGACATTGGTGAGAGAATTTCACTTTGATGGACTGTGGGGATGATGGCCATGTTGACAGTGGGGAGGACGCACCTGTGGTGCACAAGTAAACGTCTCTTTGGTAGACTTTGGGAAGGATTTCCCTGGAGTGGACAGTGCAGAGGACATCTCTGCGATGGACAGTGGTAAGAACATTTCTGTTATGCACAGAAGAATGTCCCTGTGGTGCACAGTGGAAAGGATGTTCCTGTGGTGAGCAGTGGGAAGGAATTTCCTATAGTGGACATTGGTGAAGACGAACCTGTGGTAAATAGTGGTAAGAATGTTTCTGTGGTGCACAGGGAGATCCTTTCTGTGGTGGACAGTCAGTAGGATGTCCCTGTGATGGAAAGAGGGGGAGTAGTCACTGAGATAGTCAGTGGGAAGGACATCCCTGTGGTATAGAGTGGTGAGTACTTCACTGTAGTATACACTGAGCAGGACATTCCTGTGGATTACACTTTGGGGGACATCCATGTAGTGGACTATGGGGAGGACCTCCCTGTGGTGGAAGGTGGGGAGGACCTCCCTGTGGTGGACAGTGGGGTGGATGTCCATGTAGTTGAGAGTTGGAAGGATGTCCTTGTGGTGGACTGCGGATAGGACATTTCTTTGGCTTACAGTGGGAAATCATCCATGTAATGGACAGTGGGGAGGACCTCCCTGTGGTGGACAGTAGGAAGGATGTCCCTGTGGTGGACATTGGTGAGGATGCCTCTGTGTTAGACCACGTGGCAAACATCCCTGTGGTGGACAGTGGCGTGGACGTCACTTTGGTTGACACTGGGGAGGATGTACCTGTGGTAGACAGTTGGAAGGATGTCTTTCTGGTGGACAGTGGGAAGGGTGTCCCTGTTCTGGACAGTAGATAGGAATTCTTTTTGGTGGACAGTGGGGAGTAAGTCCCTGTCATGGACAGTTGGGAGGACGTCTTGTGGTGGACAGTGGTGAAGAAGTTACTATGGTTCAAAGGAGAACGTCCCATTGATGGACATTGGGAATGATGTCTCTATCGTGGAGAGTGTGGAGAACATCTCTGAGGTAGACAGTGGTGAGGACATCCATGGTGTGCACACAAGAATGTTCCTGTGGTGCACAAGGGTGAGGAAATCACTGTTGTGCATGGGAGAATGTCTCCGTGGTGCAGAGTGGGGAGGATGTCCTTGTGGTGAACAGTGAGAAGGATGTCCCTGTGATGGACAGATGGGAGGACCCTTCTGTGTTTGACAGTAGGAAGAACCTCCCTGTGGTGGACAGTGGGTTGGACGTCCATGTGGTGGACAGTGGGGAGGACATCCCTGTTTTTGACAGTGGGGAGGATGTTAATGTTGTGGATAGTGGGAAGGACATCCCTGTAGTGGACAGTGGGGAGGACCTCTCTGTGGTTGACAGTGTGAATGATGTTCCAGTGATGGACAGTGATGAGGACATTTCTGTGGTGGACAGTGGATTAGATGTTTTTGTGGTGGACAATGGAGAGGACTTGCCTGTGGTGGAGACTGTGGTGGACATGCCTCTGGTAGACAGTGGAGAGGACTTTTCTGTGGTAAAACAGTGGGAAGGACATCCCTGTAGTAGACAGTGGGGAAGATGTTTCTGTGGTGGAGAGTGGGTAGGACATCCCTCTGGTGGACAGTGTTGAGGATGTTCCTCTGGTGGACACTTGGGAGAAAGGATCTGTGGTGGTAAGTAAAGAGGATATTCTTGAGGTGTAAAGTGGTGAGTACTTCTTTCTTTTATACAGTGAGGAGGAAATCACTGTGGTAGACAGTGGTGAGGATGCCTCTATGGTAGACAGCAGAGAGGACCTCAATTTGGTGGACAGTGGAAAGGACGTTCTTGTGGTAAACAAAGAAAGTATGTCCCTGTGGTGCACAGTGCTTATGACATACCTGTTGTGCACAGAAGGATGTCCTTGTGGTGGACAGTGAGCAGGACCACACTCTGGTGGACTGTGGGGTAGGACGTTCCTGTGGTGCACAGTGGGAAGAACGTGCATGAGGTGGACAGTGGGGAAGATGTCCGTGTTGTGGACAGTGGGAAGGATGTCTTTTTGGTGGACAGTGGAAAGAACGTCCCTGTGTTGGACTGTGGGGAGGAACTCCTTGGGGTGGAGGGTTGGGAGGATGTCCCTGTGGTGGACAGTGTGTTGGAACTTCCTGTTGTGGACAGTTGGATCCACATCCTTGTGGAAGACATGAGGAATACGTCCCTGTTGTGTACATTGGGATGGATGTTTCTGTAGTGGAGAGTTGAGAACATATTTTTGTGGTGGACAGTTAGGAAGACATCCCTGTGGTAAACAGTGGGAAGGAAGTCCTTTTTGTGGACAGTGATAGGATGTCCATGTGGTGGACAATGGGAAGGACGTCCCTGTTGTAGACAGTGGGGAGGTTCTCCCAGTGGTGGACAGTAAGTAGGACGTCTCTGTGGTGGACAGTGGGGAGAACGTTTCTGTTTTGGACAAATAAGAGGATGTTACTGTGGTGGACAGTGTGAAGGACGTCCCTGTGGTGGACAGCAGGGAGGACCTCTCTGTGGTGGACATTGGTAAAAATGTCCCTGTGATAGACAGTGATGAGGTTGTTTCTGTGGTGGACAGTGGAGAGGACCTCCTCTCGGTGGAAAGTGGAAAGGACGTCACAGTTGTGGACAGAGGTGAGGATGTTTCTGTGGTGGACAGTGGTGAGGAAGTTTCTCTGGTGCAAAAGAAAACGTCCCTTTGGTGGACAGTTGAAAATACATCTCTGTGATGAACAGTAGAGAAAACACACTGTGGTATACAGTGGGAAGAACATTTATGTTGTGGACAGTGGGAAGAAAGTCCTTGTTGTTGATATTGGGAAGGACCTCCTTGTGGTGAACAGTGGGAAGGATATCCCTCTGGTGGTCATTGGGGAGGATATTCCTGTGGTGTAAAGGGGGAAGGACATCCCTGTGGTGTACAGTGAAGAGGAATTTTCTGTGTTGGACATTTGGTATGACATCCCTGTGGTGAATAATGGGAAAGATATTTCTTTGGTGGATAGTGGGGTGCATGTCCCTGTCGTTGAGAGTGCAGAGGACATCTCTGGGGTGGAGAGTGTTGCTGACATCCCTGGTGTGCAAAGGAGGATGTCCCTGTGGTGCACAGTGGTGAAGATATCCCTGTTGTGCACAGGAAAATGTCCCTGTTGTGCAAAGTTGGTAGGATGTCCAAGTGGTGAACAGTGAAAAGGATGTCACTGTGGTGGACATTTGGGAGGATGTCCCTGTGGTAGACAGTGGGAGGATGTCTCTGTGGTGGACAGTTGAAAGATGTACCTTTGGAAGACAATGGGAAGAACGTCCCTTTGGTGAACAGTGGGAAGGACTTCCCTGTGGAAGACAGTGGGAAGAACATCCCTTTGGTGGACAGTGGGAAGGACTTCCCTGTGGAAGACAGTGGGTAAGATGTCCCTGTGGAGGGCAGTGGGAAGAACATCTCTGTGGTGGACAGTGGGAAGGACATCTCAGTTGTTGACAGTGGGGAGAATATTTCTGTGGTCGACATTTGAAATGACAACACTGTGGTGGTCAGTGGAGAGGACATACCTGTGGTGGAGATTGGGGAGGACTTTCCTGTGGTAGACAGTAGGAAGGACATCTCTTTGGTGAACAGTGGAAAGGACGTCCCTGTGGTTTACAGTTGGAAGGACCTCCCTGTGTTGGACAGTGGAGAGGATGTTTCTGTGGTGGAGAGTGGGATGTACATGTTTGTTGTGGACAGTGGGAGGACGTCAATATGGTGGACAGTAAAAAGGACTTTTCTGTGGTGGACAGTAGAGAGGATATCCCTGTGGTGGACAGTGGGAAGAATGTCACTGTGGTGGACAGTGGGAAAAACATCTTTGTGGTCGACAGTGGGAAGGGTGTGCCTCTGGTGGACAGTGGGTATGATGTCCCTGTGGTTTACAGTGTGGAGGATATTCATGTGGTGGACAGTGGTGAGGACTTCCCTGTAGTACATATTGTTGAAGACAACCATGTTGTGGACAGTGGTAAGGATGTCCTTGTAGTACAAAGGAGGAGGTCTCTGTGGTGGAGAGTGGGAAGAATATCTGTTTGGTGGACCATGGAAAGGACATCCCTGTGGTGGACAGTTGGGAGGACCTCCCTGTGGTGGACTGTCCAGAGGACATTTCTGTTGTGTATAATGGGATGTATAATGGTCTCTGTGGTGGAATGTGGGGAGGACATCCCTTTGGTGGACAGTGGGGAGGACTTCTCTCTGATGGACAGTCAGGAAGAAATCCCTGTGGTGGACAGTTGAGTGGACCTCCCTGTGGTGGACACTGTGTAGGACGTCCCTGTAGTGGAAAGTGGGGAGAACATCCCTGTGCTAAACTGTGGGAATAATGTCCTTTTTGTGGACAGTAGAAGGATGTCCATGTTGTGAACAAGGGGAGTATGTCCCTATGGTGGACAGTGGGGAGGACCACCCTGTGGTGGACATGGGTATGATGTCTCTGTGGTAAAGAGTGGGGAGTACATCTCTTTTAAAGTGGGGAGGACATCCTTGTGATGGACAGTGGGGAATACATCTCTGTGGTGGACAGTGGGAAGAATGTCCCTGTAGTGTACAGTGGAAAGGACCTCTCTGTTGTGTACAATGGGAAGGATGTCCCTCAGGTGGACAGTGACGAGGATGTACCTGTGATGGACAATGGAAAGGACATTTTAGTGTGGGCAGTGGGAAGACTGTCCCAGTGGTGGAGAGCAGGGAGGACCTCTCTGTTGTGGACAGTGCAAAGGACATCCATGTTGTGGACAGTAAAAAGATGTCACTTTTGTGCACATTGGGGAAGATGTCCCACTGGTGAACAGTGGGAAGGACATCAATGTGGTGTAAAGTGGTGGGGACAACCCTGTGGTGGACAGTGGTAAGGATGCTCCTGTGGTGGACAGCAGGGAGGAACTCACTTTGGTGGACAATGGGAATGATGTCCCACTGGTGGACAATGCAAAGTATGTCTCTGTGGTGCACAGTGCTGAGGACATCCCTCTTGTTCACAGGAGTATGTCCTTGTGGTGGACAATGGGGAGGACCACACTCTGGTGGACTGTGGTGTATGATGTCCCTGTGGGGGACAGTGGGAAGGACATCCATGTGGTGGGCAGTGTGGAAGATGTCTGTGTTGTGGACAGTTGGAAGGATGTCCCTTTGTTGGACAGTGTGAAGGACGTCCCTGTGGTGGACTGTGGGGAAGAAACAACTTGGGGTGGACAGCTAGGAGGTTGTCCCTTTGGTGGACAGTGGGTACGACCTTTCTGTTGTGGACAGTTGGATGGACATCCTTGTGGAGGCCAGTGGGGAGTATGTCCCTGTTGTGTACATTGGGATTGATGTTTCTGTAGTAGACAGTAGGGAACACATTTGTGTGGTGGACAGTTAGGAAGATATCCCTGTGGTAAACAGTGGGAAGGAAGTCCTTTTTGCGGACAGTGAAAAAATGTCCATGTGGTGGACAATGGGAAGGACGTCCCTGTTTTAGACAGTGGAGAGGTTCTCCCTGTGGTGGGCAGTAAGTAGGACATCCCTGTGGTGAACTGTGGGGAGGACGCTTCTGTTTTGGACAAATGAGAGGATGTTACTGTGGTGGACAGTGTGAAGGATGGCAGACAGATGTGGTGGCAGTGGTAAAGATGTCCCTGTAATAGAGAGTGATGAAGATGTTTCTGTGGTGGACAGTGGAAAGGACGTCCCTTTTGGGTACAGTGGTGAGGACCTCCCTTTCTTCCATATTGAAAAGAACATCCTTGTGGTGAACAGTGGAAAGGATGTTTCTGTGGTGGACAGTGGAGACGATCTTCTCATGGTGGAAAGTGGAAAGGATGTCACAGTGGTGGACAGTGGTGGGGATGTTTTCATGGTGGAGAGTGGTGAGGAAGTTTCTCTGTTGCAAAAGAAAACGTCCCATTGGTGGACAGTGGAAAGTACATCTCTGTGGTGGACAGTAGAGAGAAACACATTGTCGTGAACAGTGGGAAGTACATTTATATTGTGGACAGTGGAAAGGAAGTCCCTGTTGTTGATATTGGGAAGGACCTCCTTGTGGTGAACATTGGGAAGGATATCCCTCTGGTGTATAGTGGGGAGGACATCCATGTGGGGTACAGGGGTAAGAAAATCCCTGTTGTGGACAGTGAAGAGGACTTTTCTGTGTTGGACATTTGGGATGACATTCCTGTGGTGAATAGTGGGAAAGACATTTCTTTGGTGGATAGTTGAGAGGATGTCCTTGCTGTGGAGAGTGCATTGGACATCTCTGGTCTGGAAAGTGTTGCTGACATCCCTGGTGTGCAAAGGAGTATGTCCCTGTGGAGCACAGTGTTGAGGATATCCCTGTTGTGCACAGGAAAATGTCCCTGTTGTGCAAAGTGGGTAGGATGTCCCAGTGTTGAGCAATGTGAAGGACGTCACTGTCGAGGACAATTTGTAGGATGTCCCTGTGGTGGACAGTGGTAAGAACATCCCTTTGGTGGACAACAGGGAGGACTTCTGTATGGTGGACTTTATGAAGGACGTCCTTGTGGTGGACAGTGGGGAGGATGTCTCTGTGGTGGACAGTTGAAAGATGTACCTTTGGAAGACAGTGGGAAGAACGTTTTTTGGTGGACAGTGGGAAGAGCATCCCTGTAATAGATAGTGGGTAAGATGTGCCTGTGGAGGCCAGTGGGAAGAACGTCTCTGTGGTGGACAGTGGGAAGGACATTCCTGTAATAGACAGTGGGTAAGATGTCCCTGTGGAGGCCAGTGGGAAGACCGTCTCTGTGGTGGACAGTGGGAAGAACATCCCTGTTGTTTACAGTGGGGAGAATATTTCTGTGGTAGACAGTTGAAATGACAACCTTGTGGTGGACAGTGGAGAGGACCTACCTGTGGTAGAGATTGGGGAGGATCTCCCTGTGGTAGACCGTGGGTAGGCTATCCCTGTGGTGGACAGTGTACCCACTGTCTGGACATACCCATAGTATGTTCCAGTGGTGGACACAGGGGAGGATGAACATACCCATAGTATGTTCCAGTGGTGGACACAGGGTAGGATGTCCCTGTGATGGACAGTGGAAAGAACATCCCAGTTCTGGACAGTGAAAGGACGTCCTTGTGTTGGAGAGTGGAAATGACATCACTTTGATGGACAGTAGAAAGGACCTCCCTGTGGTTGACAGTGGAAAGGAGGTCCCTGTTGTGGACAGTGGAAAGGACATTTATGTTGTGGACTGTGGGAAGAACATCTCTGTTGTAGACATTGGGAAAGACTTCCTCGTGGTGAACTGTGGGAAGAATGTCCCTTTTGTGGACAGAGGGGAGGACGTAACTTAGGTAAACAGTGGGAAGGACATCCCTGTGGTGGGCAGTGGGGAGAACCTTTCTGTGGTGGACAGTGGAAATGACATCCCTGTTGTGGACAGTGAGGAGGATGTCACTGGTTTGGTCAGAGATAAGGACAGCCCTGAGGTGGACAGTAGTGAGGACCTTTCTGTGGTGAACAGTGTGAATAAGGTCTATGTGTTGGACAGTGGGGAGGACATTTATTTTGTGGATTGTGGGAAGGATGTCCATGTTGAGGACATTGGGAAGGACCTCTGTGTGGTAGACAGTGGGAAGCATGTCCCTCTCGTGGACAGTGGGGAGAAACACCATGTGGTGGACTGTGGGAAGGATGTCTCTGTGGTGGACATAGGAGAGGACATCATTTAGTGGACATTGAGAAGTATGTTCTTGTTGTGGACAGCAGGTTCTACCTTTCTGTGTTTGACAGTGGGAAGGACATGCCTGTTGTGGACAGTACGGAGGATGTCCCTTTGGTGGACAGTGGAAAGGACATCCCTGTGTTGGACAATAGAGAGGACTTTTTTGTGGTGGACAGTGGGAAGGAGGTCCCTGTGGTGGACCATTGAAAAGACATGCCTGTTGTTTACAGGGCAGAGTACATCACTGTGGTGAACAGTGGAAAGGACATACCTGTGGTGGCCAGTAGAGAGGACTTCCCTGTGGTGAACAGTGAGAAGGAGGTCCCTGTTGTGGACATTGGAAGGACATATATGTTGTGGACTCTGGGAAGGACATCCCTGTTGTGGACATTGGGAAAGACCTCCTTGTGGTGAACAGTAAGAAGTATGTCCTTTGGTGGATATTGGGGAGGAACTCCTTGTGGTGGACAGTGGGAAGTATGTCCCTGTGGTGGAGAGAGGGGAGGTCATCACATAGGTCGACAATGGTAAGGAGATCCCTGTGGTGGATAGTAGAGAGGACCTCTCTGTGGTGAACAGTGAGAAGAAGGTCCCTGTGGAGGAGAGTTGGAAAGACATTTATGTTGTGGATTGTGGGAAGGACGTACATGTTGTGGACATTTTGAAAAACCTTCGTGTGTTCTACACTGGCAAGTGTGTCCCTCTGGTGTACAGTGGGGTGGACCACCATGTGGTGGACTGTGGGAAGGACATTCCTGTGGTAGACAGAAAAAGCATATCATTGAGGTGGATATTAGGAAGTATATTCCTGTTGTGGAAAGCAGGGTGTACCTTTATGTGGTTGACAGTGGAAAGGACATGCCTGTTGTGGACAGTGTGGTGGACATCCCTGTGGTGGACAGTGGAAAGGACATCCCTGTGGTTGACAGTAGAGAGGACTTCCCTGTGGTGGACAGTAAGAAAGATGTCCCTATGTTGAACAGTGTGGAGGACATCCCTGTGGTGGACAACGGTGATAAGGTTTCTGTGGTGCACAGAAAAATGTTATTTTGGTGGATCGAGGGAAGGATATCCCTGTTTTGGAGAGTGCAGAGGACATCTCTGGGGTGAACAGTGGTGAGGACATCTATGGGGTGCACCAGAAGATGTTCCTGTGGTGCACGTTAATGAGGACATCTCTGTTGTGCACAGGAGGATGTCCCTGTGGTGCACAGTGGGGAGGATGTCCCTGTGGTTTACAATGGGAAGGATGTCCCTGTGTTTGACAGTTGAGAGAAAATCCCTGTGGTGGACTGTGGGAAAGACGTCTCTGTGGTGGACAGTTGGGATGGTGGCCTTGTGGACAGTGAGGAGGTCGATCCTGTGGTGCACAAGAAAACGTCTCTTTGGTGGACAGTGGGAAGGATTTCCCTGGAGTAGAGAGTGCAGAGTACATCTCTGTGATGGACAGTCGTAAAAACATTTCTGTTATGCACAGCATAATGTCCCTGTGGTGCACAGTGGAAAAGATATTCCTGTGGTGAACAGTGTGAAGGATTTCCCTGTGGTGGACATTGGTGAGGATGACCCTGTAGTAAGTAGTGGTAAGAATGTTCTTGTGGTGGACAGCAGGGAGAACCTTTCTGTGGTGGACAGTGGGTAGGATGTCCCTGTGATGGAAAGAGGGGAAGTAGTCACTGAGGTGGTCAGTGGGAAGGACATCCCTGTGGTATAGTGTGGTGAGTACTTCACTGTAGTGCACACTGAGCAGGAATCCCTGTGGATTGCACTATGGAGGACATCCTTGTGGGGTACAATGGGGAGGACCTCCCTGTGGTGGAGGTTGGGGAGGACTTCCCTGTGGTGGACAGTGGGGGAGGACCTCCCTGTGTTGGACAGTAGGAAGGATGTTCATGTGGTGGACATTGGTAAGGATGCCGCTGTGTTGGACTGTATAAAAATATCCCTGTGGTGTACAGTGGGGTGTATGTCACTTTGGTTGACACTGGGGAGGATGTCTCTGTGGTAGACAGTTGAAAGGACGTCTTTCTGGTGGACAGTGGGAAGGACGTCCCTGTGGTGGATAGTTGGAATGACATCCCTGTTGTTGACAGAGGAGAGGAGTTCCCTTTGGTGGACATTGGGGAGGACGTCTTTTGGTGGGCAGTGGTAAGGACGTTTCTCTGGTGCAAAGGAGAACGTCCCTTTGGTGGACATTGGGAATGATGTCCCTGTCTTGGAGAGTGCAGAGAACATCTCTGAGGTAGACAGTGGTGAGGACATCCCTGTTGTACACGGGAGGATGTCCTTGTGGTGCACAGTGAGAAGGACATCCCTGTGGTGGACAGCAGGGAGGAACTCTCTGTGGTGGACAGTGGGAAGAACCTCCTGGTGGTAGACATTGGGAAGGACGTCCCTGTTGTGGACAGTGGAAAGGACTTCTCTTTGATGGACAGTGGGGAAAACGTTCTTTTCGTGGACAGTGGGGAGGACGTCCTGTGGTGGAGAGTGGTAAGGATGCTCCTGTGGTGGACAGCAGGGAGGAATTCAGTTTGGTGGACAGTGGGAAGGACATCTCTGTGGTGTACAATACAAAGTATGTCCCTGTGGTGCACAGTGGTGAGGACATCCCTGTTGTGCACAGGAGGATGTCCTTGTTGTGTACAGTGGGGAGGGCAACACTCTTGTTTTCTGTGGGGTAGTACATCCCTGTGGTGGACAGTGGGAAGGACATCCATTTGGTGGACAGTGGGGAAGATGTCCGTGTTGTGGACAGTAGGAAGGATGTCCCTTGAGTGGACAGTGGGAAGGACGTCTTTGTAATGGACTGGGGGAGGAATTCCTTGGGGTGAACAGTTGAGAGGATGTCCCTGTGGTGGACAATGGGTAGGAACTTTCTGTTGTGGACAGTTGGATGGACATCCTTGTGGAGGCCAGTGGGGAGTATGTCCCTCTTGTGTACATTGGGATTGATGTTTCTATAGTAGACAGTAGGGAACACATTTGTGTGGTGGACAGTTAGGAAGACGTCCCTGTGGTAAACAGTGGGAAGGAAGTCCTTTTTGTGGACAGTGAATGGATGTCCATGTGGTGGACAATGGAAAGGACAGCCCTGTTGTAGACAGTGGGGAGGTTCTCCATGTGGTGGACAGTAAGTAGGATGTCCCTGTGGTGGACAGTGGAGAGGACCTCATCATGGTGGAATGTGGAAAGGACATCAGAGTGGTAGACAGTGGTGAGGACGTTTCTGTGGTGGACAGCAGTGACGAGGTTTCTCTGGTGCAAAAGAAAAGGTCCCTTTGGTGGACAGTGGAAAGTACATCTCTGTGGTGGACAGTAGAGAGAAACACACTGTGTTAGACAGTGGGAAGAACATTTATGTTGTGGATAGTGGGAAGGAAGTTTTTGTTGTCGATATTGGGAAGGACCTCCTTGTGGTGAACAGTGGATAGGCTATCCCTCTGGTGGACAGTCGGGAGGACATACCTGTGGTGGACGGGGGAAGGACATCCATGTGGTGTACAGTGAAAAGGACTTTTCTGTGTTGAACATTTGGAATGACATCCCTGTGATGAATAGTGGGAAAGATGTTTTTTTGCTGGATAGTGGGGAGGATGTTTCTATCATGGAGAGTGCAGAGGACATCTCTGGGGTGAAGAGTGTTGCTGACGTCCCTGGTGTGCAAAGTCAGATGTCCCTGTAGTCCACTGTGGTGAGGATATCCCTGTTGTGCACAGGAAAATGTCCCTGTTGTGCAACATGTGTAGGATGTCCCAGTGGTGAACAGTGAAAAGGCTGTCACTCTGGTGGACAATTTGGAGGATGTCCCTGTTGTAGACAGTGGGAAGGAAGTTCCTTTGGTGGATAACAGAGAGGACTTCTCTATTGTGGACTGTATGAAGGACGTCCTTGTGGTGGTCAGTGGGGAGGATGTCGCTTTGGTGGACAGTGGGGAGAAAATTTCTGTGGCAGACAGTTGAAATGACGTCCCTGTGGTGGACAGTGGAGAGGACCTACCTGTGGTGGAGATTGGGGAGGACCTCCCTGTAGAAGATAGTAGGTAGGACATACTTGTGTAGGACACTGGGTAGTATGTTCCTGTGGTGGACACTGGGGAGGACGTCGCTGTGATAGACCTTGGAAAGAACATCCCTGTTGTGGATAGTGGGGAGGATGTCCCTGTTTTGAACAGTGGAAATGAAATCACTTTGATGGACAGTAGAGAGGACCTCCCTGTGGTTGACCGTGGGAAGTAGTTCCCTGTGGTGGACAGTGGAAAGGACATTTATGTTGTGGACTGTGGGAAGGACATCCCTGTGGTGGACAGTAGAGAAGACCTTTCTGTGGTAATCAGTGGGAAGAAGGTCCATGAGTTGAACAGTGGGGAGGACATTTATGTTGTGGATTGTGGCAAGGACGTCCATGTTGTGGACATTGGGAAAGACCTCCGTGTGGTGGACAGTGGGGTTTATGTCTCTGAGTCAGATGAGGGAAGGATGTCACTGTGGTGGACAATTTGGAGGATGTCCCTGTGGTGGACAGTGGGAAGGACATCCCTATGGTAGACAGTGGTTAGGACATCCATGTGATGGACAGTGGGGAGGATGTTTGTGTGGTGGACAGTTGGAAGAATGTACCTGTGGTGGATTGTGGGAAGGGCAACCCTTTGGTGGAGAGTGGGTATGACATCCCTGTAGTGGACAGTGGGTTAGACTTCTCTATGGTGGACAATGGGAAGGATGTCCCTGTGGTGGACAATGGGATGGATGACACAGTTGTGGCAAGTGGAAAAAATTCCTGTGATGGACAGTGGGGAGGACATCCCTGTGGTGAACAGTGGTGAGGACCTTTCTGTGGTGCACTGGAGAAATCCTTTTGGTGGACCGTGGGAAGGATGTCCCTGTTTTGGAGAGTGCAGAGGACATCTCTAGGGTGGACAGTGGTGAAGATGCCTCTGGTGTGCACTGGAAGATGTCCCTGTGGTGCACAGTCATGAGGATGACCCTGTTGTGCACAGGAGGATGTTACTGTGGTGCACAGTAGGGAGGATGACCATGTATTGAACAGTGAAAACGAACACCCCAGTGGTGGACCTTGATGAGGCAAACTTTGTGGTGGACAGTGGAGAAACATCCCTGTGTTGGACAGAGGGGTTTACATCTCTGTGGTAGATGGGGGAAGGATGTCACTGTGGTAGACTATTTTGAGGATGTATCTGTGGTGAACAATTGAAAGGATGTCCCTTTGATGGACAGTGGGAAGGAAGTCCCTGTGGTAGACAGTGGTGAGGACTTCCATGTGTTGGACAGGGGGGAGGATGTCATGTGGTCGACAGATGGAAGAACGTCCCTGTGGTGGACTTTTGGAAGGACATCCCTTTGCTGGACAGTAGGAAGGAGGTAACTGTGGTGAACAGTGGAAAGGACATCCTTTTGGAGGACAGTGGGAAGGACATCTCTGTTGTGGACAGTGGGGAGGATGTCCCTGTGCTGGACAGTGGGGAGGTCATCACTGTAGTAAACAGTGATGAGGATGTTTCTGTGGTGCACTGGAGAATGTTAATTTGGTGGATCGTGGGAAGAATGTCCCTGTTTAGGAGAGTTCAGAGGACATCTCTGTGGTGGACAGTGGGCAGAATGTCCCTGTGGCTGACAGAGTGTAGGATGTTCCCTTGGTAAACAGTGGAGATGTGGTTTCTTTGGTGGACAGTGGGAAGGATGTCCTTGTGGTGGAGAGTGAGGAGGACATCCCTGTGGTGGACAGTGAAAAGGACATCACTGTGGTTGACAGTAGATAGGACCTCCCTGTGGTAGACAGTGGGAAGGTGTCCCTGTTGTGGAGAGTGAGCAGGACTTTTAGGTTGTGCACAGTAAAAATGACGTCCCTTTTGTCGACTTTGGGAAGGACCTCCTTGTAGTGAACAGTGGGAAGGATATCTCTCTGGTGGGTAGTTGGGAGGACATCACTGTGGTGAACAGTGGGAAGGACATATCTGTGGTAGACAGTGAAGAGGAACTGTCTGTGTTGGACAGTTGGGATGACATCCCTGTGGTTGACAGTGGGAAGGATGTCTTTTTGTGGAGAGTGGGGAGGACATCCTTGTGGTGGACAGGCAGAATGACCTCCCAGTGGTGAACAGTGTGATGTCCCTGTGGTGGACAGTGGTAAAAACATCTCTTTGCTGGACAGTGATGAGGATGTCCCTGTGGAGGACAGTGGTGAGGACGTTTCTGTGGAGCACAGGAAAATGTTATTTTGGTGGACCGTGGGAAGGATGTCCCTGTTTTGGAGAGTGCAGAGGACATCTCTGGGGTGGACAGTGGTGAGGATGTCTATGGTGGGCACTGGAAGATGTCTCTGTGGTGCACATTCATGAGGACATCTCTGTTGTGCACAGGAGGATGTCCCTGTGGTGCACAGTGGGGTGGATGTTCCTGTGGTTTACTGTGGGAAGGACGTTCCTGTGTTTGGCAGATGGGAGGAAATCCCTGTGGTGGACTGTGGGAAGGACATCTCTGCAGTGGACATTGGTGAGAGAATTTCACTGTGGTGGACAGTGGGGATGATGGCCTTGTGGACAGTGGGGAGGATGTTCCTGTGGTGCACAAGAAAACATTTCTTTGGTGGACAGTGGGAAGGATTTCCCTGGAGTAGAGAGTGCAGAGGACATCTCTGGGTTGGACAATGGTAAGAACATTTCTGTTATGCACAGAATAATGTCCCTGTGGTGCACAGTGAAAAGGATGTTACTGTGGTGAACAGTGGGAAGGAATTTCCCTGTGGTGAACAGCAGGGAGAACCTTTCTGTGGTGGACAGTCGGTAGGATGTCCCTGTAATGGAAAGAGGGGAGGTAGTCACTGAGGTGGTCAGTGGGAAGGATATACCTGTGGTATAGAGTGGTGAGTACTTCATTGTAATGCACACTGAGGAGGACATCCCTGTGGATTACACTATGAAGGACATCCTTTTGGGGGACAATGGGGAGGACCTCCCTGTGGTGGAGGTTGGGGAGGACTTCCCTGTGGTGGACAGTGGGGAGGATGTGCATGTAGTCGACAGTTGGAAGGACATCCCTGTGGTGGATGGTGGGAAGGACATTTCTTTGGTTTACAGTGGAAAGGACATCCATGTTGTGGACAGTGGGGAGGACCTCACTGTGGTGGACAGTAGGAAGGATGTCCCTGTGGTGGACATTGGTGAGGATGCCGCTGTGTTGGACCATGTGGAAAACATCCCTGTGGTGGACAGTGGAATGGATGTCTCTTTGGTTGACACTGGGGAGTGTGTGCTTTGGTAGACGGTTGGAATGACACTCTTTCTGGTGGACAGTGGGAAGGACGTCCCTGTGGTGGTTAGTTGGAATGATGTCCCTGCTGTGGACAGTGGGGAGGACGTCCATTTGGTGGACAGTGGGGAGTACGTTCCTGTGGTGGACAGTGGGGAGGACGTCTTTTGGTGGACAGTGGTGAGGACGTTTCTCTGGTGCAAAGAAGAACGTCCTTTTGGTGGACATTGGGATTGATGTATCTGTCGTTGAGAGTGCAAAGGGAGGACATCTCTGTTCTTGACAGTGGGAAAGATGTCCCACTGATGGACAGTGTTGAGGACATGTCTGTGGTGGACAGTATATTGGATGTTTTTGTGGTGGAGAGTGGAGAGTTTCTTCCTGTGGTGAACAGTGTGTTGGACATGCCTGTGTTGGACAGTGGAGAGGACCTCCCTGTGGTGGACAGTAGGAAGAAGGTCCTTGTAGAGGACAGTGTGGAAGATATTTCTGTGGTGGACAGTGGGGAGGACGTCACTCTAGTGAACAGTGGTGAGGATGTTCCTCTGGTGGACCATGGGGAGAAAGTTTCTGTGTTGGTAAGTAAAGAGGACATTATTGAGTTGTACAGTGGATTATACTTCCCTGATTTATACAGTGAGGAGGACATCTCTGTGGTGGACAGTGGTGAGGATGACCCTATGGTGGACAGTGCTAAGGATGCCCCTGTGGTGGACAGCAAGGAAGACCTTACTTCAGTGGACAATGGGAAGGAGGTCCCTGTGGTGGACAATGCATAGTATGTCCCTGTGGTGCACAGTTGTAAGGACAATCCCTGTTGTGCACAGGAGTATGTCATTGTGGTGGACAATAGGGGAAGGCCACATTCTGGTGGACTGTGGAGTAGGACAGTCCCTGTGATGGACAGTGGGAAGGACGTTCATGTGGTGGACAGTGGGGAATATGTCCGTGTTGTGGATAGTGGTAAAGGATGTCCCTTTAGTGGACAGTGGGAAGGACTTGTCCTGTGGTGGACTGTGGGGAAGAAGCTCCTTGGGGTGGACATATGGGAGGATGTGCTGTGGTGGAGAGTGTGTAGGACCTTTCTGTTGTGGACAGTTGAATGGACATCCTTTTGGAGAACAGTGGGGAGTATGTCCCTGTTGTGTACAGTGGGATGGATGTTTCTGTAGTGGACATGTTGGAACATATTTGTGTGGTGGACAGTTAAGAAATGTCCCTGTGGTAAACAGTGGGAAGGAAGTCTCTTTCTGGACAGCTGAAAGGATGTCCATGTGGTGGACAATGGGAAGGACTAGACCTTGTTGTAGACAGTGGGGAGGTTCTCCCTGTGGTGGACAGTATGTAGGATGTCCTCTGTGGTGGACAGTGGAGAGGATGTATCTGTTTTGGACAACTGAGAGGACGTTACTGATGGCAGACAGTGTGAAGGACGTCCCTGTGGTGGACAGCAGGGAGGTCCTCTCTGTTGTGGACAGTGGTAAAGATGTCCCTGTGACAGACAGTGATGAGGATATTTCTGTGGTGGACAGTAGAAAAGCCGTCCCTGTTGTGGACATTGGTGAGGACCTCACTGTCATGGATATTGGGAAGGAAATCCCAGTGGTGCACAGTGGAAAGGATGTTTCTGTGTTGTACAGTGGAGAGGACCTCCTCATGGTGGAAAGTGGAAAGGTTGTCATAGTGGTGGATAGTGGTGAGGATGTTTCTGTGGTGGACAGTGTTGAGGAAGTTTCTCTGGTGCAAAGGAACATATCCCTTTCGGTGGACAGTGGAAAGTACATCTCTGTGGTGAACAGTAGAGAGAAACAAACTTTGGTGGACAGTGGGAAGAACATTTATGTTGTGCAGACTGGGAAGGAAGTCCCTGTTGTCGATATTGGGAAGGACCTTTTTGTGGTGAACATTGGGAAGGATACCCCTCTGGTGGACAGTGTGAAGGACATCCCTGTGATAGACAGGGGGAAGGACATCCCTGTGGTGGACAGTGAAGAGGACTTTTCTGTGTTGGACATTTGGGATGGCATCCCAGTGGTAAATAGTGGGAAATGATGTTCCTTTGGTGGGTAGTGGGGAGGATGTCCCTATCGTGGAGAGTGCAGAGGACATCTCTGGGGTGAAGAGTGTTGCTGACATCCCTGGTATGCAAAGAAGGATGTCCCTTTGTTGCACAGTGGTGAGCATATCCCTGTTGTGCACAGAAAAATGTCCCTGTTGTTCAAAGAGGGTAGGATGTCTCAGTGGTGAACAGTGAAAAAGATTTCACTGTGGTGGACAATTTGGAGGCTGTCCCTGTGGAGGACAGTGGGAAGGACATCCCTTTGGTAGACAACAGGGAGGAGTTCTCTATGTTGGACTGTATGAAGGATGTCCTTGTGTTGGTCAGTGGGGAGGATGTCCCTGTGGTCGACAGTGGGGAGGAAATGTCTGTATTGGACAGTTGAAATGACGTCCCTGTTGTGGTCAGTGGAGAGGACCTACCTGAGGTGGGGATTGGGGAGGACCTCCCTCTGGTAGACAGTGGGTAGGACGTCCCTGAGGTGGACAGTGGGTAGAAGGTTACTTTGGTGGACACTGGGGAGGATGTACCTGTGGTGGACAGTGGAAAGAACATCCCTGTTGTGGAAGGTGGTGAGGATGTCCCTGTGGTGGACAGTGGAAAGTACATCAATTTGATGGACAGTAGAGAGGACCTCCCTGTGGTGGACAGTAGAAAGGAGGTCCCTGTTGTGGTCAGTGGGAAAGACATTTATGTTGTGGACTGTGGGAAGATCATCTCTGTTGTGGACATTGGGAAATGCCTTATTTTTGTGAACTGTGGGAAGAATGTCCCTCTTGGGGACAGAGGTTAGTATGTCACTTAGGTGGAGAGTGAAAAGGACAATCCTGTGGTGGACAGTAGGGATGATGTCACTGTTTTGAACAGTGTTAAGGACATACCTGTGGTAGGACAGTAGAGAGGACTCTTTCTGTGGTGAACTGTGGGAAGAAGGTCCTTGTGTTGGACAGTGGAGAGGACATTTATGTTGTGGATTGTGGGAAGGACGTCCATGTTGTGGATATTGGGAAGGACTTCCATGTGGTGTAAAGTGGGAAGCATGTCCCTCTCATGGACAGTTGGGAGTACCACCATGTGGTGGACAGTGTTAAGGTCGTCTCTGTTGTGGACAGAGGAGAGGACATTATTTAGTGGACACTGGGAAGTGCGTTCCTGTTGTGGACAGCAGGGTATAACTTTCTGTGGTGGACAGTGGGAAGGACATGTCTGTTTTAAATGCTGCAGTGGACGTCCCTTTGGTGAACATGTAAAGGACATCACTGTGGTGGACAGTAGAGAGGACTTCCCTGTGGTGGACACTGGAAATGTGGTCCCTGTGTTGGAGAGTAAAAAGGAAATGCCTGTTGTGGACAGTGCAGAGGACATCCCTGTGGTGAACAGTTTAAAGGTAATCCCTGTGTTGGACAGTAGAGAGGACTTCCATGTGGTGGACAGTGGGAAAAAGTTCCCTGTTGTTGACATTGGAAAGACATGCATGGTGTGGACTGTGGGAAGGATGTCCCTGTTGTGGACATTGGGAAAGACCTTTTGTTGGACAGTGGGAAGGATGACCCTCTTGTGGACAATGGGGAGGACGTCACTGTGGTGGAAAGTGGGAAGGACATCCCTGTTATGGTCTGAGGGGAGGATATCACTGAGGTGGACAGAGGGAAGAATGTCACGGTGGTGGACAGCAGGGAAGACCTTTATGTTTTGCATTGTGGGAAGGACATTCCTGTTGTAGACAGTGTGGAGGATTTCACTGTGGGGGACAGCGGGGAGGATGTTACCCTGGTGCACTTGAGAACATACTTGTGGTGCATAGGCAGAAGGATGTCCATATGGTGGAGAGTGTGGAGGACATCTCTGTGGTGGACAGTGGTTAGGACATCCCTGTTGTGCCCAGTGGGGAGGATGTCCCTGTTGTTTACACTGGGAAGGACTTCACTGTGTTTGATAGTTGGGAGGACATGCCTGTTGTGGACAGTTTGGAGGATGTCACTGTGGTGGAGAGTTGAGAGGATTTCACTGTGGTCGACAGTGTAGATGACGGCCTTGTAGACAGTAAGAACACGTTCCTGTGGTGCACAAGAGAATGTGTCTTTGGTGGACAGTGAGAAGGATGTCCTTGTAGTGGGGAGTGCAGAGAACATCTCTGGGCTGTACAGGGGTAAGAACATCCCTGTTGTGCACAGGATGATGTCCCTGAGGTGTACCGTGGGGAGGACATCACTGTGGTGGACAGGCAGAAGGATGTTCCTGTTGTGGACAGTGGGGAGGACATCACTGTGGTGTACAATATGTAGAATGTCCCTGTCATTGACAGTGTGGAGGATATTTATGTTGTGGACAGTGGTGAGGACATTCCTGTAGTGGACATTGGTGAGGACAACAGTGTCGAGGACAGTGGTAAGGATGACCTTTTGGTACACAGGAGGATGTCCCTGTGGTGGACAGTGTGAAGGACATCTCTTTGATGAACAGTGGAAAGGACGTCCCTGTGGTGGACAGTTGGGAGGACCTCCTTGTGATGAACAGTGTAGAGGACATCCCTGTGGTGGACAGTAGAGAGGACTTCCCTGTGCTGGACAGTGAGAAGGAGGTTCCTGTGGTGGAAAATTGAAGGACATATATGTTGTGGAATGTGGGAAGGATGGCCCTGTAGTGGACATTGGGAAAGAACTCCTTGTAGTGAACAGTGGGAAGTATGTCCCTCTGGTGGACATTGGGGAGAAACTTTTTGTGGTGGATAGTGGGAAGGATGTCCCTGTGGTGGAGAGAGGGGTGGTCGTCACTTAGGTGAACTGTGGTAAGGACATCCCTGTGGTGGATAGGAGAGAGGACATCTCTGTGGTGAACAGTGGGAAGAAGGTCCCTGTGGTGGAGAGTGGGAAGGACATTTATGTTGTGGATTGTGGGAAGGACATACATGTTGTGGACTTTAGGAAGGAACTTTGTGTGTTTTACAGTGGCAATCATGTCCCTCTGGTGGATAGTGGGGAGGACCACTATGTGAGGGACAGTGGGAAGGACGTCCCTGTGTTGGACAGAGGAAAGGACATCGTTGAGGTGGACATTAGGAAGTACATTCCTGTTGTGGACAGCAGGATGTAACTTTCTACATTTGACAGTGAGAAGGACATACCTCTGTGGACAGTGTGGAGGATGTCCTTTTGGTAGACTGTGAAAAGAACATCCCAGTGGTGAACAGTAGGGAGGACTTCCCTGTGGTGGACAGTGGGAAGGAGGTCTCTGTGGTGGATATTGAAATGAAATATATGGTGTAGAATGTGGGAAAGACGTCCCTGTTGTGGACATTGGGAAAGATATTTTGGTGGACAGTGGAAAGAATGACCCTCTTATGGACAGTGGGGAGGACGTCCCTGTGGTGGAAAGTGGGAAGGACATCCCTGTTATCATCTGTGGGGAGGAAATCACTGATGTGGACAGAGGGAAAGACATCTCTGTGGTGGACAGTTGGGAGGATTTCACTCTGGTGGACAGTGGGGAGAATGTTACTGTGGTGCACTTGAGAATGTCCTTGTGGTGCATAGGCAGAAGGATGTCCATATGGTGGAGAGTGAGGAGGACATGTCTGTGGTGGACAGTGGTTAGGACATCCCTGTTGTGCCCAATGGGGAGGATGTCCCTGTTGTTTACACTGGGAAGGACTTCACTGTGTTTGATAGTTGGGAGGACATCCCTGTTGTGGACAGTTGGGAGGATGTCACTGTTGTGGATAGTTGAGAAGATTTCACTGTGGTGGACAGTACAGATGATGGCCTTGTAGACAGTAAGAACAACCTTCCTGTGGTGCACAAAAGAATGTGTGTTTGGTGGACAGTGAGAAGGATGTCCTTGTAGTGGGGAGTGCAGAGGACATCTCTGGCTGGTACAGTGGTAATAACATCCCTGTTGTGCACAGGAGGATGTCCCTGACATATACAGTGGAGAGGACATCACTGTGGTGGACAGGCAGAAGGATGTTCCTGTTGTGGACAGTGGGGAAGACATCCCTGTGGTGTACAATGTGTTAGATATCCCTGTGGTTTACAGCGTGGAGGATATTTATGTTCTGGACAGTGGTGAGGACATCCTTTTAGTGGACATTGGTGAGGACAACCATTTTCTGGACAGTGGTAAGAATGTCCTTTTGGTACACAGGAGGATGTCCCTGTGGTGGACAATGGAAAGGACCTCCCTTTGGTGAACAGTGGAAAGGACATGCCTATGGTGGACAGTTGGGAGGACTTCCCTGTGGTGGAAAGTGGGGAGGACATTTCTGTTGTGGACAGTGGGGAGGACATACCTGTGGTGGACAGTGGAACCGACATCACTTTGATGGACAGTGGAGAGGACCTCCCTGTGGTGAACAGTCGGAAGGATGTCCCTGTGGTGGACAGTGGGAAGGACATTTATGTTGTGGACTGTAGGAAGAACATCTCTGTTTTGGACATTGTTAAAGACCTTCTTGTGGTGAACTGTTGGAAGAATGTCCCTCTTGTGGACAGAGGGGAACATGTCACTTAGGTGCACAGTGGAGCAGACCTACCTGTGGTGGAGATTGGGGAGGACCTCCCTGTGGTAAAAAGTGCGTAGTACATCCCTGTGGTGGACAGTGGGTAGTACGTTCCTGTGGTGGACACTGGGGAGGATATCCCTGTGTTGGACAGTGTAAAGAACATCCCAGTTCTGGACAGTGAAGAGGACGCCCCTGTGGTGGACAGTGGAAAGGACATCACTTTGATGGACAGTAGAGAGGACCTCCTTGTTTCGGACAGTGGGAAGGAGGTCCTTGTGGTGGAAAGTGGGTGGGAAGGACATTTATTGTGGATTGTAGGAAGAAGATCTCTGTTGTGGACATTGGGAAAGACCTGCTTGTGGTGAACTGTGGGAAGAATGTCTCTCTTGTGGACAGAGAGGAGGACATCACTTAGGTGGACTGTGGGAAGGATATCCCTGTGGTGGACAGTGGAGGGAACCTTTGTGTGGTGGACAGTGGGAAGGACATCCCTGTTGTAACCAGTGGGGAGAATATTTCTGTGGTGGACAGTTGAAGTGATATCTCTGTAGTGGACAGTGGAGAGGACCTACTTGGGGTGGAAATTGGGGAGGATCTCCTTGTGGTACACAGTGGGTAGGACATCCCTATGGTGGACATTGGGTAGTACATTCCTGTGGTGGACACTGGGGAGGACATCCCTGTGTTGGACAGTGGAAAGAACATCCCTCTTGTGGACAGTGTGGAAGACGTCCCTGTGGTGGACAGTGGAAGGACATATGTGGTGTGGACTGTGGGAAGGATGTCCCTGTTGTGGACATTGTGAAAGACCTTTTGTTGGACAGTGAAAAGGATGTCCCTGTGGTGGAATGTGGGAGGGACATCACTCTCATGGTCTGAGTGGAGGACCTTTTTGTGGTAGACAGAAGGAGGGACGTCCCTGTGGTGGACAGCAGGGAGGAACTTTCTGTTTTGAATTGTGGGAAGGACATCCCTGTTGTGAACTGTGGAAAAAACATCTCTGTGGTGGACAGTAGAGAGGGTTTCCCTGTTATGGACAGTGAGAAGGAGGTTCCTATGCTGGACATTGGAAGGACATACATGTTGTGGACTGTGGGGAGGACGTCCCTGTTTTGGACATTGTGGAAAGACCTTCTTGTAGTGGGACAGTATGAAGGATGACCCTGGGGTGAACAGTGGAGAGGACTTCCCTGTACTGGACAGTGGGAAGGAGGTCCTCGTGGTGGCACATTGGAAGGACATATATGGTGGAAATGTGGGGAAGGACGTCCCTGTTTGTGGGACATTGGGAAAGACATTTAATGGACAGTGGGAAGGATGACCCTCCTGTGGACAGTGGGGAGGATGTCCCTGTGGTGGAAAGTAGGAAGGTCATCACTGTTATGATCTGTGTGGAGGAAATCACTGATGTGGACAGAGGGAAAGACATCTCTGTGGTGGACATTTGGGAGGATTTTCACTGTGGTGGACATTGGGGAGAATGTTACTGTGTGGCACGTTGAGAACATACTTGTGTGCATAGCAAGGATGTCCACATGGTGGAGAGTGTGGAGGACATCTCTGTGGTGGACAGTGGTTAGGACATCCCTGTTGTGCCCAAAGTTGGGAGGATTTTCTGTGTTTACACTGGGAAGGACTTCACTGTGTTTTGATAGTGGGAGGACATCCCTGTTGTGGACAGTTGGGATGATGTCACTGTTGTGGATAGTTAGAAGGATTTCACTGTGGTGGACAGTTCAGATGTGGCCTTGGAGACAATAAGAGCAACGTTCCTGTGGTGCACAAGAGAATGTGTCTTTGGTGGACAGTGAGAAGGATGTCCCTTGTAGTGGGGATTGCAGAGGACATCTCTGGGGTGTCCTAGTGGTAAGACATCCCCTGTTGTGCACAGGCGGATGTCCCTGAGGTGTACCGTG
>NW_023045351.1:0-36746 GCF_011762505.2 Arvicanthis niloticus | reverse complement strand
GAAGACCTAAGGGCATGATTGATTTAGAGGTGTGGCTTAGAAGTGAGACATATAAAAGGTGAGAGACAGATAGGAGAGTTCAGAACAATTTGGAGTAAGAGAGAATCAGACACTTCAGAGAGACACTAGGAATAGAGAATCAGACACTTCAGAGAGGAACAACTTACAGTACAACTTGGAACTAGGAATTAGGTTAGAGAGTACAACTTGGAGTACAACTTGGAGTAGGAATTAGGCATTGAGGAGAAGAACACTTGGACTAGAGAACTCAGAAGAATTATTATTATTATAGGTATTAGGCACTTAGCACTTGGAGGCACTAGGGATTAGGAACTAGGCACTAGGGACTAGGAACTCAAGATTGGGACTTGGACTAGGAAGGAGAGACTGAAGAATAAACAGGATTGAATTGCACTTCTGTCTGGTCTCCATTCTTCCAGTCCGTCCTCAGTCTCTCTCTTGCTGAACCCCGACCCTCAGACTAGAGCAGCTTGGGGCAGTGTAAGCTCTAACAATTAGTCCCCAAAGCTTTTGGCAGTGCAAGTTCCAACATTGACAGAGAGGTCTTAGACATTTTTGGCCCCCAAATGTGGGCCACCTCAGCTGCAACATATGTGTGAGTATGTGCAAGGTATAAGTGTGTGTGTTTATTTATGTGAGAATTTCTATCTATCTGTCTTTCTCTCTAGTGTGTGTGTGTCTTTATGTGTGTTTATATATGTGAGCATTTCTCTGTGTGTGCATGCCTCCTTGCGTGTCAGAAGATAATTTTTGAGGGCTAGTTTTTTCTTTCCACAGAAAATTTCAAGGATCATACTATGGACTGTGAGGCTGTGTGGCAAACTCTCACTCACTGAGCCATCTTAGTGTTCCCCAATCAGACTTCACTCCCTAAGCCAAGGGCAGATGAAGCCTTTACCCACCAAATGCTCTGGATGCTCTACCAACATGTCAGTGCTCATGGATACCATGAAATTTTGCAGGCAAATGGATTGGGACTAGAAAATATCATCCTGAATTAGGTAACCCAGAACCAAAAGGAAAAGCATGGTATTTACTCACTGATATATATATGTCATAAAGTACAGAATACTCATTATATACCCCATAGACCCAAAGAAGTTAAACAAGAAGGAAGACCCAAGCAAGGATGCTTGAGTACTCAGTGCCAATATTATGTGCATCTTTGTTGGAGTAGTTGTGGCCCTGATAAAGAAAGTGTGTCACTGTGGGTGTGGGCTTTAAGGACCCTTGATCCTAGTTGCCTGGAAGCCATTCTTCTCCTGTTTGACTTTGGAACAAGATGTTGAACTACCAGCTCTTTTTTGCACCATACATGCCTGGGTGCTGCCATGCTTGATGATAATGGAATGAACCTCCTCAAAACCTGTAAGCCAGCCCCCAATTAAGTATTAGTTCTGATAAGAGTTGCCTTGTTCATGGTGTCTGTTCACAGTAGTAAAACCCTAACTAAAACAGTAGGGGTATTGGGGGTGGGGCAAGATCAGGTGTGGGTAGACACAGGAGAGAGGTCCAGAGGGCAGGAGAATGAATGCAAATCTGCAGCTGTGGGAGTTGCAGAGGTGTGGAGTTGGAGGATATCTCTATGAAATTTTATGGATAAGGTGAATCCCAGGAGACATGTGAGTGACCTTACTGAGGCACATAGCAGTGAGGATCTCAAACCTGAAAAGGCTACCTCTTATAATCAAGCAGGACCTCCAACAGGGAGATTAGAAAACACCAACTACCCCCCAAAGCTTTTGAGGGCAAAATTTGTTTCTTCCTAAAAAAAAAAAAAAAAAAAAAAAAAAAAAAAAAAAAAAAAAAAAAGATGCAGGAACAAAACTGGAGCAGAGACTGAAGGAATGGCCACCCAATACCACCTCAATTTGAGACTCATTCATGGGCAAGCACTAGTCCTTGACACTATTAAGGATATTCTGTTAAGGCAGATCCTGGAGCGAGCAGATCCTGGGTAGCAGCTCTGCCCCTAATCTCATAAAACTAAGAGTAAGCGGGGCCTCCCAGGAACTCTAATGCAGGCAGTATCTTAGGTAACACTGACAGCACACACTCCCAAACAAGGAGTAACTGGGACCCACTAGGACCCAGGAAACTCACTCCTGGCCCAGAGCTCTGGTTCCTTCCTGTCTGTGATGGAGCACTGAGCAGATCTTGTGTCCTGGCTCTAACTCCAGTAGTAACAAACTCCCCATACAGTTCTGATACACCCAAGATCATAGGAAGATAGGCTCCAGTCCAGAGACAGGGAAGGTAGAACTAAGGAGATCTAGATGGCAAAAGGCAAGCACAAGAACATAAGCATCAGCAACGAGGGCACTTTGGCATCATTAGAACCTAGTTCTCCCACACAAGAAAGTCTGAATTCCCCCATACCACTAGGAAAGCAAGAGTCAGATTTAAGATCACTTCTAATGATGATGTTAGAGAACTTTAAGAAGGACATAAATAACACTCTCAAAGAATTTGAGGAGAACACAGTTAAACAGGTAGAAGTCCTTAAAGAGGACAGACAAAAATCCCTTAAAGAATTACAAGAGAACACAACCAAACAGGTGAAGGAATTGAACAAAACCACCCAGGATATAAAATGTAAGTAGAAACAATAAAGAATCACAAAGGGAGACTACCCTGCAGATAGAAAACCTAGAAAAGAGATCAGGAGTCATAGACGCAAGCATCACCAACAGAATACAAGAGCTAGAAGAGAGAATTTCAGGTGCAGAAGATACCATAGAAAATATTGACACAACTGTCCAAAGAAAATGCAAAAAGTTCTTAACACAAAATATCCAGGAAATCCAGGACACAATGAGAAGACCAAACCTAAGGATAATAGGTATAGATGACAGTGAAGATTCCCAAACTAAAGGGCCAATAAATATCTTCAACAAAATCATAGAAGAAAACTTCCCTAACCTAAATAACAAGATGCCCATATACATACAAGAAGCCTATAGAATGCCTAATAGACTAGACCAGAAAAGAAATATCTCCTCTCACATAATAATCAAAACACCAAATGCAAAAAAAAGAATATTAAATGCAGTAAGGGAAAAAGGCCAAGTAACATATAAACACAGACCTATTAGAATTATACCAGACTACTCATCAGATATTATGAAAGCTAGAAGATGCTGGACAGATATCATACAGACCCTAAGAGAACACAAATGCCAGCCCAGACTACTATGCCCAACAAAACTCTCAATTATCATAGATGGAGAAACCAAGATATTCCATGACAAAACCAAATTTACACAATATCTTTCATAAACCCAGCATTACAAAAGATAATAGTAGGGAAAGCTCCAATACAAGGAAAGAAATTATATCTAGAAAGAGCAAGAAATTAATCCTCTTTCAACAAATCCAAAAGAATATAGGCACACAAAGATAATTCCACATCTAATAACAAAATAACAGGAAGCAACAACCACTGTTCCTTAATATTTCTTAACATCAATGAACTCAATTTTCCAATTTAAAGACATAGGATAACAGAATAGATATGTAAAGAGGACCCAGCAGTTTGCTGCATACAGGAAACCCACCTCAGTGACAAAGACAGACTCTACTTTAGAGTAAAAGACTGGAAAACAATTTTTCAAGCAATGGTCCTAAGAAACAGCTGGAGTAGTCATTCTAAGAATCCCCAGCCTGAGAACACAAAGGGAGGGACTCATGGCTCCACCTGTATAGGTAGTTGAGTGTGGACTTGCCAGGTATCAGTGAAAGTGGATGGCCTTGGTGCCTGAAAGTTTGGATTCCCTAGTGTTGGGGAATTGTGAGCAGGGAGGCAGCAATGGAGGATATTGAAAGCAAACCCTCATAGAAACTCCCAGACTTATATGGATTAGACATGACAGAGGCAAGCCACCAGAAGACTAGATTCCAGAATTCAATCAAGAAATTATCTTGATACTAAAATTTGTTTTGAGAATTGTATATTGCAGAATACATAGTCTTGGTGTATCTACTCATCAAGCAAGCTGAGGCAGACCTGCTCAAACCTCTGATGTCCTGGAATTCCAGCTGGATGTAGTGGATACAATGCATCAGAGGCCTTATCAGTTTACTCCTCCCCATACCCTCTTCTAATATCTCAACACCCATAATCAGCGTGAAGAAGTTAATGAAGAGTTGACGCCCATATTCCCTGGGCTTGGGGACTGACATGGTTAATATTGGGCTGTCTTTCTAGGGAAAAGTAGTGGTTTTGTTGGAACAAGGAGGAATAGCTAGGATTTGTTGCATAGCCATAACCTATTTGTAGAAATATGTATAATTGTTATTAAGATGAATTTACAATTTCTTAAATGGTACAAAATTTACTTTCATTTCAAATTTAAGGTTTTCATTAGTACGAGTGTCTAATTGATATACAAGTGAGATTAATATTGTTACTTTCATAGACATTGTGCCTATATAACACATTTAAGAATACAAGGCTTATACCCAGTACTTCTTTAACTTTTCTAACTGATTTGAAATGGTTCACCTGTCATTTAAGGGCCTATAGAAAATTTGTGGCTCTGAGTTTATTGTTAGGGTGTTTTGTATATTTTACTTAGAAATAGCTGAGAGGAGTTAACAGACAGCAGTCCAGATTGCCTTACATGGATAGTTGTTTTTCAAAACATCAGAAGTTACAAACTTTTCTGTATTGATGTTCATTTTGATTAGAGACCTGTCTGCTCCTGACAGCTTCTTGTCTTGGATTCTAAGAAGAAATTGAGCATCTTTGGAGTTACTCCAGTTGTGGTGAGACAGTCACTAGGCAAGAATTGCCTCTTTTCATCTACAGAAAAATTACTGTCCAGAAAAGGACAAATAGTCAACTGATTATATCTGCCAAGACAGAGTAATCAGCCCTTAATAATTCTGCGTCACTAGGTCTGTCAGATGATCCTGGGCCAGAAGGCTAAATATCAGATACGCTAATGTTTTGTAGTATAGGGACTGTCCAGGTATTCAGCAGTCTCTATAAATTGGCTAAGTTTTAGAAGCTATGCTTAGTGCTTCCCATAATTTCAGTTAACTCAGTCATTCTGGATTTCTGACAGGGTTGAAAACTTATAGTCTCATAGCCTATCCTGGCTATTTACTTTGAGAGAAAAGGTTTGAGAGGATGGTTTTCAGCTGGCATTCATTCTAAAGCCAAGAACAAAGCCAGGTTCAGAACTAAGTCTTTTAGTTAGGAGAGACGACAGAGGTTCTGCTTAGTCAGCAAAATGATGGACTGGATATTAAGTCTACCTTGTACCTTACTGACACAAATTGGTATAGTTATGCTCTAATTGTATTCTAAGAGAAAAGTTTTATTTTAACAGGAAGGGGGATATGTAGGAAGAGCTAAGGTGGGAGGAGTAAAGAGAGGAAGAAGAGGAGTAAGGAGAGGAGGAGGAGAAGGAGAGGAGGAGCTAGGAGACGAGAGGTGGGGGGAATATGAAGCCAGATGTTCACATGTCTCCACCAGTCAAAGATAATTGGTATATCTAGGTTGGGTATTGGGTTATACTTCTGATTGTATAGGCATCTTTTTATTGAGCATTACCAAACTTATAAAGCCTTTGATCAACATTTTAAAAAATTTTATAAAAGCAAAAAGGAGGAGGGGGATGGAATAGGGGTTTTCTAGGGAGGAGAAAGGGGATGGCATCTGAAATGTAAACAAAATATTCAATAAATAAATAAATAAGATACTCTATTAATGCTTGCAGAGAGGAGTCTAACATAACTGTCCTCTGAGAGGCTCGACCCAGTACCTGACTAAAACACATGCAGATATTCACAGGCAAACATTCAATGGAGGTCAGGACTCTGATAGAAGATTTTGTGGAAGAACTGAAGGCCCTGATATACATTGGAACTCCAGAGGAAGACCAACAGCATCAACTCAACCACTGGGAGCTCTCAGAAACTGAGCCACCAACCAAAGAGCATGGGCTGAACTGAGAACCCTGGCACATATGTCTCAGATGTGCAGATGAGTCTCCATTTGGCCCCTGAAGAGTTAGAGCAGGGTTGTCCCTAAAGCTGTAGCCTGATTACTGAATCTGTTCCCAAACTGAGTGGCCTTGTCTGACATCAGTGGGTGAAGGTATGCTTAATCTTCCGGAGACTTGGTGCACTGGGTTGGGGGGGATAACCAGGGGGTACCACATACTCTCAGAGTAGAAGGGGAGGGGAGAGAACTGGGAAGTGGGCAGCATTTGAAGTTTATATGAATAAATAAATAACTATCTAAAGGTCAAAGAGGAGAAAAGTTGTAGGATGCTTCTGAAATTATTTAGTTTATAAATCACATTTGTGTCTTCTTCATTTATTAAATTATTTTAATGGATATTTTCATTTACATTTCAGATGTTATTGCCTTTCTCAGTTTCCCCTACATAAACTCTGTATCCTATCTCCCTTCTCTTGCTTCTATGAGGGTGCTCCCCAACATATCCACCCACTCCAACCTTACTGCCCTTGCATTCCCCTACACTGGGGAATCCATCAAGCCTTCAAATGACCAAGGTACTCCCCTTGAATTGATGCCAGATAAAGCCTCTGCTACATATACATCTGGAGCCATGGATCCCAGCATGTGTACTCTTTGGTTGGTGGTTTAGTTCCTGGGAGCTCTTGGGTGTCTGGTTGGTTGATATTGTTGTACTTCCTATGGGGTTGCAAACCCTTTCAGCTCCTTCAGTCCTTCCCCTAACTCCTTTATTGTGGTCCCTGGGCTCAGTCTAATGGTTGGCTGCAGGTATTCACATATGTATTGGTCAGGCTCTGGCAAAGACCCTCAGGAGACAGCTATATCATGCTTCTGTCAGCAAGCACTTCTTGGCATCAGCAATAGTGTCTAGGTTTGGTGGCTGCATATGGGATGGATCACCAAGTAAGGCAGTCTCTGGATGGCCTTTCCTTCACTCTCTGCTCCACTCTTTGTCCCTGTATTTCCATGAGACAGGAGCAATTCTGGGGTATAATTTTGGAGGTGGGTGAGTGGCCCCATCCTTCAATTGAGGGATATGCCTTACCTCTGGATATGGTCTCTACATGTTCTCTCTCCCCTTTGTTGGGTATTTCAGCTAATTTCATCCCAGTTGGGTCCTGGAAGCCTCTTGCTTTCCTGGCATCTGGGACATTCTGTTGGCTACCCCAGTTCCCCAATCCTCCATTGCTACACCACTTTGTTCAATTTCCTGACTATCTGTTAATGTTTCCCATATCTTTCCCTACCTGATCACATTTAAAAAAAAACAAAAAAAACAATGTTACATTATTTTCCCTGAAGTAAGGAATTCTCAACAAGGGAATCCTTAATGGCTGAGGAGCACTAAAGCAATGTTCATCAGCTTCCAGTTGCATCTGTGCCCAGGACAGATCCTGTGCTCCAGTGCTCCCTCACCCTCCCCACGCCCAGAGATGGCTTGATTTCCAGGAGTCTGACACCCCCAGACTCACAGGTGAGTCTCCAACCACTACCCCAATTATTGGCCTAAGTGGGACCCCCAGAGTGCAGAAGGACATAGGATCCCCTGTCTTGCTGTAAACACACCTTCTTCCCTTTGCATTTCCACCAGGGAGCACACTTTATGCTCCAGCCCTTCTCCTCTCCCCTTCTACACCCAGAGACAGATAAATACCCAGATGTTCTGACACAGCCAGGCTCACAAATCAGGCTCTTAAGACCCCCTCCAATACCCAGAGACAGCATGATACAAGGAGGCCAGCATAACCAGGCTCAAAGGAGGGGAAGGCTCTAGTCAGAAATAGCAAGGCTGGTTAACAACAGAGATAACCAGATGGTGAGAGGCAAGTACAAGAAAATAAAAAAACTGGAAAAGAATGACAGTGAGACAGTGAGTGAAGATAGCACTAGAGATAACCGGATGGCAAAAGGCAAGTGCAAGAACATAAGCAACAGAAACCAAGGTTACTTGGCATCATCAGAACCCAGTTCTCCAAAGACAGCAATCCCTATATACCCAAAGACATATGAAAAGCAAGAATCTGATCTAAAATCCCATTACATGAAGATGATAGAGGACCTTAAGTATGACATAAATAACTCCCTTAAAGAAATACAGGAGAACATAGGTAAACAGGTAGAAGCCCTTAAAGAAGAAACAAATTAATCCCTTAAGGAAATACAGAAAAACACAAACAGGTGAAGGGATTGAACAAAACCATCCAGGATCTAAAAATGGAAATAGAAACAATAAAGAAATCACAAAAGGAGACAACCCTGGAGACAGAAAACATAGGAACAAGATCAGGAGTCACAGATACAGGTGTCAGCAACAGAATACAGGAGATAGAAGAGAGAATCTCATTAATAGAGGATGCCATAGAAGACTTCAATACAACAGTCAAAGAAAATACAAACTACAAAAAGCTCCTAAGAGAAATCAGCCAAGAAACTCAGGATACAATGAAAAGATCAAACCTAAGAATAATAGGAATATTGTTCTATCAGAGCACCATTGACTAAGGATGGTCCTCGATAACAACAAAAACAATAGAGAGCCCTCATACTCATTCACAATTTAAAGGGCCAATAAACATTTTCAACAAAATCATATAACAAATCTTCTCTGACCTGAAGAAAGAGATGCCCATAAATGTACAAGAAGCCAACAGAATGCCAAATAAATTGAACCAGAAAAGAAATTGCTCTGGTCACATAATAGTCAAAACACCAAATACACAGACCAAAAAAAAAAAAAAAAAAAAAAGAATATGAAAAGTGGTAAGGGAAAAAGGCCAAGTAACATATAAAGGTAGACCTATCAGAATTCCAATGGACTTTTCAACAGAGCCTCTAAAAGACAGAATATCTTGGGCAGATGTTGTACAGACCCTAAGAGAACACAAATACCAGCCCAGGCTATAATATGCAGCAAAACTGTCAGTTACCATATATAGGGAAACACAAGACATTTCATGACAAAACAAAATTTAAACAACATCTTTCCACAAAAGCAGCCCTACTGAAGATAATAAAAGGAAAATCCAAAAATAAGAAGAGAAATTACACCCAAGAAAAACCAAGAAATTAATTTTCTCACAACAAACTCAAATAAAGAGAACCACACAAGCATAATTCCAACTTTAACAAAAGTAACATGAAGCAACAATCATTGGTCCTTAATATCTCTCAACATCAATGAGTTCAATTCTCAATAAAAAGACATAGGCTAGCAGACTAGATATGTAAACAAGACCCAGAATTTTGTTGCTTACAGGAAACATACCTCAGTGGAAAAGACAGAAATTACCTCATAGTAAAATGCTGCAAAAATTTTTTCCAAGAAAAATTTTTGGTTGTTATCAACCAAAAGTTGTCAAAAAATTGATGGCAAAGAAAACTTCATACTTGCTAGGCAGTGGTGGTGCACGCCTTTAATCCCAGCACTTGGGAGGCCAGGGAGGCAGATTTCTGAATTCAAGGCCAGCCTGGTCTACCAAGTGAGTTTCAGGATAACCAGGCTATACAGCAAAACCTTTTCTCTACCCCCCCACCCCAAATACTTCATACTCATCAAAGGAAAGATCCACCAGGATGAACTGTCAATTCTGAACATCTATACCCCAAATGCAAGGGCACCCACATTTGTAAAAGAAATGTTACTAACACTCAAAGCACACATTGAATGTCACACAGTAATAGTGGGAGACTTCAATACCCCACTCTCACCAATGAAACATAAACTAAGCAGAGGTACAGTGAAACTAACAGAAGTTATAAACCAAATGGATTTGACTAATATCTATAGAACATTTCACCTTACAACAAAAGAATATACCTTCTTCTCAGCATCTCATGGTACCTTCTCCAAAACTGAACATCTAATCAAGCACAAAACAACCTTCAACAGATACAAGAAGATTGAATTAAACCTGTACTTTCTACCAGACCACCACTGACTAAGGATGGTCCTCAATAACAACAAAACAATAAAAAGCCCACATACTCATGAAAGCTGAACAACTCCCTATACAATTATAACTTGGTCAAGGAAGAAAAAATAAAAAAACTTAAAGACATTTTAGAATTTAATGAAAATGAAGGCACAGCATACCCAAATTTATGGGACACAATGAAAGCAGTGCTAAGAAAAATCATAGCTGGTCACTCCCGATCCAGAACACTGGTTCCTTCCGGTCTGGGCCAGAGCACTGAGCAGATCTTGGGTGGCAGCTCTGCCCCCAACCTCCAAGAACCCAGAGGAAGCAGGGATCCCACACGCTCTAACTTGGACAGTGTCTTAGAAACTAGTTCTCAGATCTGAGACCTGGATCAGACCTCTGCCAGGTCTGCTGTTGTGTGGACCCTGGATTCCACCTGAGACATACTGGAAGGTCCACTCAACCCAGAGCCACAGAGGAACAACTGAACTCAGAGCGTCAGACAACATATCCTGAGATATTCTAGAGGAGACACTGCACCCAGAACAGCAGACACCTAGCTGGACTGCTACCTTGGAGGCACCATATCCTGAGGCATCCTAGAGGTACCACTGTAATCAGTGTAGCTGGAAAAGATCACAGAGACATCTGGACCCCTAGAAGATCAGACACAAGCTAGATAACTGGAAAGGCAGGCTTCAGTCAGAGACAGCAAGTACAGGCAGCACTAGAGTTAACCAGATGGCAAAAGGCAAGCACAAGAACGTAAGCAACAGAAACCAAAGTTACATGGCATCATCAGAACCCAGCTCCCCCTTCAGAGCAAGCCCTGAACACCCCATCACACCAGAAAAGCAGGATTCAGAATTAAAATCACTTCTCATGATGATGATAGAGGGCTTTAAGAAAGACATAAATAACACTCTCAAAGAACTTAAGGAGAGCACTGGTAGACAGATAGAAACCCTTAAAGAGGAAACACAAAAATCCCTTAAGGAATTGCAAGAAAATGCAAACAAACGGGAGAAGGAATTAAACAAAACCATGCAGGATCTAAAAATGGAAGTAGAAACAATAAAGAAATCACAAAGGGACAATACCCTGGAGATAGAAAACCTAAAAAAAAGATCAGGAGTCATAGACACAAGTATCACCAACAGAATACAAGAGATGGGAGAGAGAATCTCATGTGCAGAAGATACCATGGAAAACATTGACACAACTGTCAAAAAAATGCAAAATACAAAAAGCTACTAACACAAAATATACAAGAAATCCAAGACACAATGAGAAGGCCAAACCTAACAATAATAGGTATAGATGAGGGGGAAGACTCCCAACTTAAAGGACCAGTAAATATCCTCAACAAAATTATAGAGGAAAACTTCCCTTACCTAATGAAAGAGATGTCCATAAATATACAAGAAGCCTACAGAACTCCAAATAGTTTAGACCAGAAAAGAAATACTTCCCGCCATATAATAGTCAAAACATCAAATGTACAAAACAAAGAAAAAATACTAAAAGCAGTAAGGGAAAAAGGCAAAGTAACATATAAAGGCAGACCTATAAGAATTACACCAGACAGGTCTCTAATGAAAATGAACATTAATACTGAAATGTTTGTCATGTCAATTCTAAGGATTTTTGATGTTTTGAAAACCAGCTATCCATGTAAGGTAATCTGGACTGTTGCCTGTTAACTCCACTCAGCTATTTCTAAATAAAACATAGAGAACATCCTTATAATAAACTCCAAGCCATGAATTTGCTATAGTCCCTTAACTCACAGGCTGACCATCTCAAATCATTTAAAAATTTAAAGAAGGACTGGGTCTAAGCTTTGTATTCCTAAATGTGTTATACTGGTACAATGCCTATGGGAGTAATAATATTCATCTCACTCTTATATCACTAAGAGACCTTTCTGCTCCGGACAGCTTCCTATATTGAATTCTAAGAAGAAATTGAGCATCCTTGGAGTTACTCCCGTTGTGGTGAGACAGCCACTAGGCAAGAATTGCCACTTTCCTTCTACAGACAAATTACTGTCCAGAAAAGGACACACTTGCAGAATAGTCGACTGATTATATCTGCCTAGACAGAGTAATCAGCCCTTAATAATTCTGCAGCACTAAGGTCTGTCAGATGATCCTGGGCCAGAAGGCAGAACAGATGCTCCAACGTTTTGAAGTAGAGCGAGTGTCCAGGTGTTCAGAGGTCTCTATAAATTGGCTAAGTTTTAGAAACTATGATTTGTGCTTCCCACAATTATAGTTAACTCAGTCATTCTGGATTTCTGATGGGGTTGAAAACATATAGCTATTGACCTTAAGAGAAAAGAGTTGAGTGGATGGTCGTCAGCTGACATTCATCCTAAAGCCAGGTTCAGAACTACATGTTTTAGTTAGAATAGATGACAGAGGAGCTGGTTAGTCAACAAAAGGATGGACTGGGTATTAGGACTATCCTGTACCTCACTGGTACAAATTGGCATAATTATGTTCTAATTGTATTTTGAGAGAAAAGTTTCATTTTAACAGGAAGGGTGATGTGTAGGAGGAGCTAAGGTAGGAGGACTACTGAGAGGAAGAAAAGGAATAAGAAGAGGAGAAGAAGAAAGAGAGGAGAAGCTGGTGAAGAAAGAGAGAAAGAGGGGGAGACAGGGAGGCAGATATTCATGTATCTCCACCAGTCAAAGATAGTTGTTATGTCTAGGTTGGTCAGTGGGTTACACCTCTGATTGAACAATTCCAAACTTATAAAGCCTATGATTAACATTATTTTTAAAAAATGTATAAATGCAAAAAGGAAAAGGGGGCATGAGATAGGGGTTTCCTAAGGGGGGTGGGGGTGGGGAATGGGGAAAGGGGATGCCATCTGAAGTGTAAATAAAATATCTAATAAAAAAAAGAAAAAGAAAAAAAAAGAATTACACCAGACTTCTCATCAGAGACCATAAAAGCCAGAAGATCCTGGACTGACATCATACAGACCCTAAGAGAACACAAATGCCAGCCCAGACTACTATACCCAGCAAAACTCTCAATCATTATTGATGGAGAAACCAAAATATTCCATGACAAATCCAAATTCACACAGTATCTCAACACAAATCCAGCACTTCAAAGAATAATTGGTGGAAAACTCCAACACAAGGAGGGAAACTACAACCTTGAAAAAGCAAGAAAGTAATCTTCCAAAAGCCTTAAAAGAAGGTAGCTACACAAACATATCTCCACTGCCAATAACAAAAATAACAGGAAACAACACTCATTTTTCCTTAATATCTCTTAATATCAATGGACTCAATTCTCCAATAAAAAGACATAGACTATCAGACTGGATACTTAAGCAGGACCCAACATTTTGCTGCATTCAGGAAACTCACATTTGTGAAAAAGACAGGCACTACCTCAGAGTAAAAGGTTGGAAAACAATCTTCCAAGCAAATGGTCCCAATAAACAAGCTGGAGTAACAATTCTAATATCAAATAAAATCAGCTTTCAACCAGAAGTAATCAAAAAAAGATAAAGAAGGACACTTCATATTCATCAAAGGAAAAATGTACCAAGAGGAACTCGCAATTCTGAACGTCTATGCCCCAAATGCAAGGGCACCCATGTACATAAAAGAAACTTTACTAAAGCTTAAAGCATACATTGAACCCTACACAATAATAGTGGGAGATTTCAACACCCCACTCTCAGCTATGGACAGATCACAGAAACAGAATCTAAACTGAGACACAATGGAACTAACAGAAGTTATGAACCAATTGGACTTAACTGACATCTATAGAACATTTCATCCTAAAACCAAAGAATATACCTTCTTCTCAGCACCTCATGGTACCTTCTCCAAAATAGACCATATAACTGGTCACAAAACAGACCTCAACAGATACAAAAAGATTGAAATAATCCCTAGTACCTTATCAGACCACCATGGACTAAGACTTGTCTTTGACATGGACAAAAACAACAGAAAGCCCACATACACTTGGAAACTGAACAATGCTCTACTCAGTGATAACTTGGTCAAGGAAGAAATAAAGAAAGAAATTAAAGACTTCTTAGATTTAAATGAAAATGAGGACACATCATATCAAAACTTGTGGGACTCACTGAAAGCAGTACTAAGAGGAAAAATCATAGCTCTAAGTGCTCACAAAAAGAAATTGGAAAGAGCATACATTAACAACTTGACAGCAAACCTGAAAGCGTTAGAACAAAAAGAAGCTAATATACCCAAGAGGAGTAGACAGCAGGAAATAATCGAACTCAGGGCTGAAATCAACCAAGCTGAAACAAAAAGAACTATACAAAATATCAACAAAACCAGGAGCTGGTTCTTTGAGAAAATCAACAAGATAGACAAACCCTTAGCCAGACTAACCAAAGGGCGCAGAGACAGTATTCAAATTAATAAAATCAGGACTGAAAAGGGAGACATAACAACAGAAACAGAGGAAATTAAAAATATCATCAGATCCTACTACAAAGGCCTATACTCAACAAAATGGAAAATCTGGATGAAATGGACAATTTTCTAGATAGATACCAGGTACCAAAATTAAAGGAGGAGCAGATAAACCATCTAAACAGTCACATAACTCCTAAAGAAATAGAAACAGTCATTAAAAACCTTCCCACCAAAAAATGTCCGGGGCCAGATGGTTTCAGTGCAGAATTCTTTCAGACCTTCAAGGAAGACCTAATACCAATCCTCTTCAAGCTATTCCATCGAATAGAAACTGAAGGAACACTACCCAATTCGTTCTATGAAGCTACCATTACACTCATACCTAAACCACAGAAAGACCCAACAAAGAAAGAGAACTACAGACCAATCTCACTTACGAATGTTGATGCAAAAATACTCAATAAAATTCTCGCAAACCGAATCCAACAACACATCAAAACAATTATCCATCAAGATCAAGTAGTCTTTATCCCAGGAATGCAGGGATGGTTCAATATTCGGAAATCCATCAATGTAATCCACTACATAAATAAACTTAAAGAAAAAAAAAAACACATGGTCATCTCACTAGACACTGAGAAAGCATTTGACAAAATTCAACATCCCTTCATGTTAAAAGTCTTGGAAAGATCAGGAATTCAAGGCCCATACCTAAACATAGTAAAATCAATATACAGCAAGCCAGTAGCCAACATCAAACTAAATGGAGAGAAACATGAAGCAATCCCACTAAGATCAGGGACTAGACAAGGCTGCCCACTCTCATCTTACCTATTCAATATAGTACTGGAAGTCCTAGCTAGAGCAATTAGACAACAAAAGGAAGTCAAAGGGATACAGGTAGGAAAGGAAGAAGTCAAAATTTCACTATTTGCAGATGATATTATAGTATACTTAAGTGACCCTAAAACTTCCACCAGAGAATTCCTAAACCTGATAAACAACTTTAGCAATGTGGCTGGATATAAAATCAACTCAAACAAATCAGTAGCCTTCCTCTATTCAAAGGATAAACAGGCTGAGAAAGAAATTAGGGAAATGACACCCTTCACAACAGCCACAAATAAAATAAAATATCTTGGAGTGAATCTAACCAAGCAAGTAAAAGATCTGTATGAGAAGAACTTCAAGTCTCTGAAGAAAGAAATTGAAGAAGATCTCAGAAGATGGAAAGATCTCCATTTTTTTTTTTTTTTTTTTTTTTTGGTTTTTCAAGACAGGGTTTCTCTGTGTATCCCTGGCTGTCCTCGAACTCACTCTGTAGACCAGGCTTGTCTTGAACTCAGGAATCTGCCTGCCTCTGCCTCCCAAGTGCTGGTATTAAAGGCATGCGACACCACTGCTTGGCTTGAAGATGACTTCTAAGCAGTATGTTTTTTGTGTTTTGTGTGTGCACAGAGGATTCAACCAATCTTGTGATTAAATATTCACAAGCACTTTTCAGTTAAAAAGTATTTTTTATTGTGGCTTTTTTGGGTTTCGGTCTTCTGTCTGTCTCTCTTTTGTCAGTTTATTTTTGTAGTACTGGCTGTCCTAGAGCTTGCTCTGTAGGAAAAGCTGGCCTCCAACTCAGAGGTCTCCCTGCCTCTACCTCCCAAGTGAAGTTGAAACTTGGAGTTTCTTTGGAAAGTTACTTCTGTCAAATGATGCTTTGCTGGAGTGCACAGGTGAAAAAATGTCTTGCTAAAGCAGACACTAGAAAGAATGTTTTCTGGAAGCACACACATGTGAAAGTATGTTTTGTTATAGCAGCCATGTGAAGGGATGCTTAATAGAGGACACAGACAGCAGGAGACCAGCATGGAGGACTGGTTTTTTTTTCCTCATTGTTTTTGAATAACAGCACCCATTGTGAAAATATCCTCATTGAGAAAAACTTGTTAAGAAATGTTGTGGCCCAAGCTGGAGCCTCATTTTGGGTGGCCAAAAATGTTGCGAGCCTCTCCACCCCACGCTTGGGAGCCAAAAATGTTGAGGCCTGTACTGCCCGCCTTTGTGGGCCAAAATGTTGTGGCCCTCTCTGCTCCAAGCTTGGGGGCCAAAAATGTTGAGGCCTGTTCTGCTCCATGCTTGGCAGCCACTGTGTCCTGGCCCAAGCTGCTGCTCTGGTCCATGGGTCAGGGTCTAGCGAGAGAGAGAGAGAGAGAGAGAGAGAGAGAGAGAGAGAGAGAGAGAGAGAGAGATGAGAGGATGGATGTCCTTGTGGTATGGTGGGGATTCTTCTGGGTATATGCCCAAGAGTGGTATAGCTGGGTTTTGAGGTAGAAGTGTTTCCAATTTCCCAAGCAACCACCAGACTGATTTCCAGAGTGGTTGCATGAGTTTGTAATCCCACCCCAATGGAGGAGTGTTCCTCTTTCTCCTCATCCATGCCAGAATATGCAGTTATTTGAGTTTTTTAATGTTAGACATTCTGATTCTTGTAAAATAGAATTTCAAGGTCATTTTCATTGTAATTTCCCTGATGACTAAGGACTTTGAACATTTCTTTAATGCTTCTGAGCCATTTGAGATCCTTCTATGATTGAATTAGTGGAAGGATTGTACAAACTGAAGGAGAGGGCAACCCCCTAGGAAGACCAGCAGTCTTATCTAAATTAGACACCTGGGAACTCCCAGAGACTTAGCCACCCAACCAGGCAGCATACACAGGCTGGTCCAAAGCCCCCAGCACATATAGAGCAGAGGACTGTCTGGTCTGTCTTCAGGTGCAAAAGATGCATCAAATCCTTTAAAAAATTTAGATACCTGAGTGTGGGAATGCTGCACTAACTGGAGGCCGATGTTGGACCCCAAACTGTCCCAGCCAGTACTGCCCGGCTTTGTGGGCCAAAATGTTTTGGCCTGCTCTGCTCTACTCTTGGCGGCCATTGTGTCTTGGCCCAAGCTGCCCTTTTGGTCCGAGGGTCAGGGTCTAGCGAGAGAGAGAGTGGGGATGAAGGGGAAGAGACGCGAAGAATGGAGACAAGACAGAAAGCCTGATCAAGTCTCATTTATTGAAGGGAATTTTGAGCTATTTATAGGCTTTTGCCACGTGCCTTGTAGGCGCGTGGATACCATGTGCCTTGCAGGTGTTGATATGACATAAGCCTTACAGGCGTCTATAGAGTGGACAGCACGTACACTGCAATGCCTTGCAGGCGTGGATAGCACATGCGCCTTATAAGCATGTATGGTGTAGATAGCACTTGGACAGCACGTGAACTGCATGCCTTGCAGGCGTGACTACCACATGTACCTTGCAGCTGGGGCCAGTAAACAGCAAAACAAGCTATGTGGGATAAACAATATATTTATCAGAGTGTGCTTCAGCTGTTATAGGCTTTTGACAACCAAGTTTTTCATCAGGGTATATGGTTCCAGATGGCTGCAAAGTTGATCTAGCCGCTTTCTACTAAAGTCGGCTCCCAACATGGGAAAGGGAAGCACCCTCTTGGAGGCAAAGGGGTGGAATAATTAGATGAAAAACTGTGTGAAGGGGGCAAGAGCTGGAATGTAAATAAAATAAAACTAAAATAAATTAGTTTGTCTGGCCTCAAACTCACAGAGATTCTCCTATCTTGGGCACCTGAACGCTGCTTAACAGAATATACAAGTGAGTTCTCTATTATATTTAAGTATTAATTGGGTCATTGTGGTTTCCGTGGAGTATTTTTGTTTTGTTTTGTTTTTGGTTTTTGAGGTAGTCTCACTAAGAGTTTCAGGGTGACCTTGAATTCAAGGCAATCCATGGTGGAATGACAGCTGTGAGTTGCACAAGTGCCTTGAATACTGATCTTTATGTCACATTAAGTCTGGCATTCTTTGGTGTGCCTTTAATTCCAGCAACAAGCATGCAGAGTGAGGCTGATGTCTAAGTTTGGAGCCTAAATGATTGTCAAAACAGCCAGTTATTATATGTGTCTTTAAAAAGGCAAAACAAGGGTCTGGAGAAAAAGCTAAGTGGTTAAGAACACTGAGTGCTCTTCCACAGGTCCTGCGTTCAATTCCCACTAAATACTTCATAGCTCACATCCATCTATAATGGGATCTGATGCCGTCTTTGGGTGCGTCTGAAAGACAGGAACAATGTACTCACATACAATACATGAATGAATGAATGAGGCAAAACAGGCAAACAAACACAAAATACCAAAACCAAATGGTATTTGCATCTCCTCCCTGATACACAGTGTCTTATTTTCAAGGTGCTCACGAAGTTCTCAAACTGGCAGAAAGAAACCTGCATATATATGTATTTATACATGCATATATACAAATATATATATATATATATATACATATATATATGTCTGTGTGTGTCCTCCGTGTGTGGGTATACACACACCACACACACACACATACACATATATATATATATATATATATATATATATATATTATATATATACAAATATGTGTGTGTGCTTATATAATAATCACTGTTTACATCATAATCACTGTCTCTGTGATTATGGGGTTCTCTGTGTATCCCTGGCTGTCCAGGAACTCACTCTGTACACCAGGCTGGCCCAGAGATCAGATATCTGCCTGCATTCTGCCTGTTTTACTCAAAGATTGTTTTATTTGGATAGTTTATTTATATTTCAAATGTTATCCACTTTTTGGTTTTACCCTCTGAAATGCCCTACCTTATCCCCCCTTCTCTGCCTTCTATGAAGGTGTTCCCCCACCCACCCATGCATTCCTGCCCCCCTGCCCTCACATTCTGCTATAACTGGGACATTGAGCCTTCACAGGGCCAAGGGCCTCTCCTCCCACTGATGTCCACCAAGCCCATCTTTTGCTACATATGTGGCTGGAGCCTTGGGTACCTTCATGTGTAATCCTTGGTTGGTGGATTAGTCCCAGGAGCTCTGGGTGCGCTTTTTTGTTTTTATTGTTGTTCTTCCTATGGGGTTGCAAACCCCTTCATCTCCTTTAATACTGTCTCTAACTCCTCCTCTGGGGACCTCATGCTCAGTCAAAATGGTTGCTAAGTATCTACCTCTGTATTTGTCAGGCTCTGGCAGAGCCTCTCAAGAGACAACTATATCAGGCTCTTGTCAGCATGGATTTCTTGGCATCCACATTAGTGTCTGGATTTGGTGACTCTATATGGGGTGGATCCCCCCGTGGGGCAGTCTCTGCTCTGAAACTTCAACTGTCACCAATCCTCCTGCCTCAGTTATGGAACTTGTTGCCAGCCTGACAGTAGCAAACATGGCTGTGGCAACTCTTTTCCTTTTTCCTCGACACTGTGCCTGGCTGAAAACCATTAGTTTATATTTTGAAAGGTATCCCCCAAAGTTCATTTCTTTTTATGGCAGCTTCCTCTTCTTGAGGCTCCCAACCAGGGCCCAGCCCTCCAGTCATTTGCCTTACATAATTATGAAGCCCAATTAAAATTAAATGCCTCATTCTCACATGGAGTTTACCTTTTACCATTATAACAAGCCTTCTGCGTATACACTTGCCATTCTGTCTCTTCTTTATCCTGAGGCAGTTCTTTGCTCCTGCCCTGTCCCTCAGGGACAAACAGTCCATTACCCTCTCCCCTGTTTCCCTTCCCTTTCTATTTTTTAATCCCTGTTTTTCCCCTTAACCTTTGTCCCTCTGGGGCACAAAGGTCTTCTCTGTGCTGAGAACTTGGTCTTAGGGTATCTTAGGCAGACTCTGAGGATACCAACATGATTCATTCCTGACTCCAGCCATAAACACCTTTCATTCTGTATGGGCATCCCTCCAAAAAACTCATGGTTTTAAATTGTATTAGGCTATTCATAGAGTCTCATGAAGAGCAACCTAGTACTTTTTTTTTTTTTTAAAGAAAATAGCCTGTCATGGAGGTGAATATATTTAATCTCAACTTTCCAGGGGGCTCTATAGTGGAAAATTAGACCCATAACAAGCCAGTGAGGCAGAGCCGCAGGGCATTAGGTCCAGAGACAGTGGCCAGCCTGGATGTTAATGAAATGAACTGAAGAGTATAAGGAGACTGTGGGAAGTTCCATAGAGAACATCCTCTTCTCCTCAGCCTACCGTGAGTCACCTCACTATCTGAAAGAAGCTGCACTACACATGAAGGCTGGAGTCCACCACAAAGACTGGAATCAGGGAATGGTGTTAGGCACTATTTCTCTGCCTAAGAAGTGAAGCTTTTCTTAGCCAACATAAAAACTGTTGTAAAACTATGAAGAGCCCAGAGGTGGTGGCGCATGCCTTTAATCCCAGCACTTGGAGGCAGAGACAGGCAGATTTCTGAGTTCGAGGCCAGCCTGGTCTACAGAGTGAGTTCCAGGACATCCCAGTTAGTACATAGAGAAACCCCTGCCTTGAAAAACCAAAAAAAAAAAAAAAAACTATGAAGAACTAGATTAAGGATTAAGGTTAACATCATGTTCTTCTCATTTTGATATCAGGGTCTCTGAGGGTTCATTTGTTTGCAAATATTTTTCAGCAAAGGTTAAATACAAGGACATACTTCCTAAAATGTGCCTGCCTTGGTCCTCAGTTCTCATGCTTTGCTAAATATGCCTCTCCCCTCATCCCATTGTTCTCTATAACGAACTCAGTTGTTGTGATCTGAGTGTACTACATACTAATTTCTTTCCAAAACATTGAGCACTTTATGAAGCTCTGTGTTTGGGTCCCATTATGAGACTGTTCCTGGGATGCAAGGAACTGCACAAATCTGAGATTGTTCTAATTATGGTGATGAGGAATGAAGAAACCAGATACAGGTGCAGAAATGCTAAGGATGATTATGTTCTGTGCTCTAATAGAGACATACCATCAACCCAAAATATTTATTAAATATCAAAATATTCATTGCATAAATCAAAAGGGGAGGCAATGTCCTCATGGAAGGTTACCTCTATTATAATACACTCAACCTACAATAATCCTAGAAAAGTAAAGAGTGCTTAATATTTTCTGTAGATGCTACATTCCTTTACCAGCTCAGAGAAAGATCTTGCCTTTCCAGTGTGTTTCAGGCCTATAATTGATAAACATTTCCATGCTCCAATCAGCAGTGGACATTCACTTAGGTTTCATCAATCTCCAATACTCAGCTTCCATTTCTGTCTTCACAATCAACCTTACAGTAGTTATATTTCATAATGGCAACTTTTGGTCTCTAGATTATAAATATAGTACCCACCACAATTAGAGCATTGGGTTGTTTCAAAGGTGACCTTCTTGCGCATTCTTTTGGACGTGAGTATATCCAGGAGCTCGGGACACAAGTTTTCTAATCTGTGTTTAAGTATTACATCCCTGTTATAGCACTCTAGAGGGCAGGGTATGCCTCCCTTTCCAGCTGGCTCAGCTGGGCTGTGTGGTGTAAAAGTTTTTTCAGGAAAAACAGAGAAAAGTTATTATCTTTGAAATTGACAACTCTGAGCTGGGAACATTGGCTTAGGGCAGGCAGCAGGGTATCCAACTGAGAGTCCTGTATACCACATGACTCTAATTCCAGGTTTCCAGGGTATGTCCAACTCTCTCAAGGAAAAACCCAAGAGGCTCAAGGAGTAAATCACGTAATTAATACTATCAAGTTTTAAAGATTTGAGCTCAAAAATATTTAGGCAATAGGGCAGGCAATCCAAGTCTGACTGTGAGAGGTTACAGTAAGTGATTCTGAGTGACTCCAAAGGTTTCTTCAGGCACCTGAGGAGAGAAAACCATTATTGCTTTTTGTCAAATGGTGTTGAAGAGGGTTGATAGGATTGGCACCTAAGCAGATGACATTTCTCGCCCAAACTCATTCTGAATGTATATTGAGAACAACCCTCAGGACATGGCCTTATATTTTCTGCTCACATACCTCCCAACATTCTAGTCTGAGTCCTTAAGATATCATTATAGTCATGACCCAGGGTCTGACAGAAAACCAAAACAAAGGATATATCTGGGTAACGTGCTCTATGTAAGAAGGACTAGCTACCCAAAACAAAATTCAACAACTTCCTAGTACTGTTTTTTAAGAGTTCTTTGAGGTTTTGTTTCTCCAAGTTCCATGATCCTGTCTTCACCTTGAAACCCATTGTCCCATATTTCTCATCCACTCAATCTTTTTCTAAACTTAAAACTATTTACACATAAGCAATAAGAGGTTGCTTGTGCCTGGTCATACAGATCTTGGCACAGGGCTCATTGCCTCGATATGCTAGGTCTCTAACAGTGATAGTTTTATGTTTGCCAGATGATAAAATCTTCTATAACTTGCAAAAAAACAAAACAAAACCAAGGAAAAGAAAAGAGATTAGTTTTTTTTCTGGTCTACTACTGGACCCTTCCTTACCTGAGGAATCCTTTTAGGTTGCCATATATATAAGGGGGATTCATTTACAGAGAGTTTCTGGAGACAGTGGAATGGGGGAAGTAGAGACATTTCAGAATCACCCATACTTAGGGTATCTGTGATGTGACATACTGTGAGATTGAGAAGATTGTTCATCTGTCTCAGGTAGGGATTAAGAAAATCAAAATCTTCTATAGAAAGATAACATAGCATTAGATCTTGTACACAGTCTGCATGTAAAAACTTGAAGATTTCTGTGACTTTAGCTTTGGATAAACCCCGAATCTCTAGGATTTCTATTGCACAGATGAATGGAATCTTTTCTCTGCTGGGCCCACTGAAACAAGTATCTGGCAGAAATCAATAAGTCTTCCGTCCATGATTTCAAGATGTGTTGTCACCTTCAGTTTTTTCTTCACCCCACAGCCAGGACTATTGTGCACTGGTTGATTTTGTGTCATGAATCCTGGTAAGAGTTCCTGGGATCCAGCCCATATGCCAATAATATTGTGGTAGTCATTCTCCCAATTGATCTCTCTGAGTTTGCACCTACTGTGGGAGATATGAGTACAATACTTAGAAGGTAAAAGAAGACACATTTAATAGTCTGATTCTACTCTACATATTACATTTAAGCTGTTTCTTTCAAAACTTTTTTTTCCTGTGTCTAGAATCAAACCCTGAGACTCATGCTCAATGAATGAATAGCATTCTTTGCAAGACAGGCATCTTTAGCCCTGTCTTACTTCCCTTCATTCCAAGCTCCTTAATCTTAATGTCATTTCTCTTGTACCTTTGAGGGATGCAGGAAAAGACCCACTCCTCTTGGGTGTGTCTATTCTTTTCTATCTTCTACATTATTTATTATTTGCCCAGAGAGTTGAGACTAAGCCCAAACCTTTCCACCTTCTCAGCCTCTACGTTCAGAAGGTAACAGTCCAGACTGTGGGTTGAAGAAAGAACTAATGATCAGAAGGTTCTGATCCAAAGGTGGCCAAATATTCTGTGTCCCTAGTTTCTCCTCCGCAGTCAGAGACCCATCCTCCAACCCCAGCCAATCTTGCCTACCTGGAGCGAACCTTTTGTGTAATCAGTATATCTAGTCCCTCAAGCATAGCCCTTCAAAGTCTCCAAGTTGCGGTTTTTTTATCATCATTCCTACAGAAAGGTATGGGTAAGGCCACACAGGTATCATGGCTGTCAAAATCTTTGTATGCCCATTAATGAAGGCCTCCTCAAACATCACTGGGAACAGAAGATGGGGCAGGTCCTTGAGAGCAGAAATGGCCAAGGCCTCCTCCCTCAGTAGGCTCTGTATTGCCAGCTTCTCAAGGGTGAGTGGAGAGTAGACTTCTGTTGTGTCTTCTTCTGAAGAGTCATCCTAGGGAAGCCAGGAAAAATATACCATGAATAACAAGAAAACTTAGGAAGCCCTTCTGCACACACAAGGAAATGTGAAAGCTAGATTACTAATGATGAGGACAGAGCACCCAGTTTGTCACTTTGAATACCCACAATTTTTTCATGTGTTCTTTGAGATAATATCCTTTCCAGAACTAACCTATATCCCTGGCTATCCTAAAACTAGCTTTTATAGATCTCAGTGGCCTGGACCCACAGAGAAATACCTGACTGTACCTCCAAGTGTTGACATTACATGTGTTTTCCATCTCTGTTCATCCTGGGCCACCACAGCATGACTAATCAAGCACTGCTTTGGTCTGGCCTGTGCTGGTTTTAAATCCATAATTCTCTCTGATGCTATGATTTTTCTCCAAAGTATCCTAGTTCTCAAAGTCCACATCCAATTGCTGCCAGAGATGGGATGAATACATCCCACTGGGAAGGCATCACGAGGAACTCTGAAGCTTCAGCCACTTGTTGGATGGTGATTGTGCTTAGCTTTCCAGGCCCTCAAAGAAAGCAAAGAAAATCAGCTTCCAAATTGTCTACAATCTTTATCTATCCATCTACAGTGCATGGATTGAGTCACCTCCCCATCATTAGTTATTGACATCAACCTTTGATTGTGACCCTTACATGTCTTTTGGAGAAGGTGTTGGTAAAGTTCCAAGCTTGAGGTCTGCAAACTACAGAGATAACAGAGTGGGAAAGAAACACTAAAGTCACTTATCCTTCAGTAGCCATTGACATGGTTGGTGACCCTTTATAAAATAAAGAGACTAAGAGGTGGAGATTATAATTCACAGGCTGAAGGCAGGAGGCTCACTAGCTCCATGTCATAATTGATTACTTCTACAGCACCAGACCAGCTATCCTGAGACCTGCAGAAACTAAAGGAAGATAAAAAAAAAAAAGTAACAAAAACGGAGCAGATATTAAGTAATATTTAGATTTTCCTGTTTGAATATTTAATAATAACAAAAACCTGGATTCTTTCTGAAACTTTGAAGACATACTGATTTCCTTGAAAAGAGCAGTCCATGTATCAATCAGAAGATAGAAATATCTTTTTCTTGGTGTTGTTGATTTTGTTTGGAATTTTTTTCTTCTTTGAGACATGGTCTTATATCTGTTTTTAAACTTTCTATATATATTTGGCTGCCATGAAACTTAGCTACTATCGAGCCTCTGCATTTCTGTTGCAGTCAAGAGTAGGTATCAGTAGAGAGGAGAGAGCAAGACTGTGATTGTGATATAATGAATATTAAACACACACACAAACACACACACATATATACATATATATACATATATATATTTATGTATATATATACACATGTATGTGCATATATACATTTCTTCCTGCAAGTTTGAGGACATCCTGGGTTTGATTATAATAAGAGGCTATTTATCAGTGAGCAAATGCAAATACCATTTGTGTTTTGGTATTTTGTGTTTGTTTGCTTGTTTTACATCATTTATTTAGTTATATAACTATTTATTTATTTAATATATATGAGTACACTGTCTCTGTCTTCAGACACACCCAAAGAGGAAGAGGGCATCTGATCCCATTATAGATGGTTGTGAGCCACCATTTACTTATTGGGAATTGAACATAGTACCCCTGGAAGAGCACTCAGTGTTCTTAACCACTGAGCCTTCTCTGCAGCCCTTGTTTCGCCTTTTTAAAAAACATATGTAATATCCAGCTATTTTGACACTCACAGCCTCCCTCTGCCTCCCTGTTGCTGGGATTGAAAGCACACCAAAGAATGCCAGGCTTAAACTGACAGAAAGATCAGCACTCAAGGCACTTGAGTAACTCATATCTGACATTCCAGACTAGAGTGCCGAGAATGCAAGATCACCCTGACATTCTTAGTGAGACTGTCTCAAAAAAAAAAACAAAAACAAAACTAATAAAACAAAAAAATTCTACAGAAACCACAATAACCCAGTTAATAATTAGATGTAATTGGGAACACACTTGGATATTCTGGTTAAACAGGCCTCAGGTGGCTGAGGTAGGAGAATTTCTGTGAGTTTATGGCTTGGTGATATTTTTTAAATTAATTTACATTCCAGCCATTGATTCCCTCCCCGAGACCCTCATCTAATTTTTTTCAGTGTTTCCTCCAAAAGGGTGCTTCACCCACCCCTAAACCTTCAGGTATCTCTCTTCTCTAGGGCCTCAAGTCTTTCCCACTGAAGCTATATCATGTAGTCCTCAGCTATATATATGTACTGGGGACTTTGGACCAGACTGTGTATGCTGCCAGGTTAGGTGGCTCAAGCTCTGGGAGCTTCCAGGCTTTCAGGTTAGTTTAGACTAGTGGGATCACCATAGGGTTGCCCTGCCCTTCAGTTTCTTCAATCCTTCCCCTAATTCAAAGGTAGAAAAAGCTCTAAAGACCAAGAGGCACTTAAAGAAATGTTCAAAGTCCTTAGTCTGCAGAGAAATGCAAATCAAAATGACCTTAAGATTCCACCTTACAATAATCAGAATCACTGAAATCAAAACCTACAATGACTGCACTTGCTTGTGAGGATGTGGAGAAAGAGAACACTCCTCCATTTCTATGGGATTGCAAACTGGTGCAAGCACTCTGGAAACCAATCTGGTTGTTTGGCAAAAAAATTGGAAACATTTCTACCTGAATAGGCAGCTATACTACTCCTGGTCAGATACCCAGAAGATGCCCCGCCATATCACAAGGACACTTGCTCCTCTATGCTCATAGCAGCCTTATATGTAATAGCCAGAAGCTGATAGCACTCAACCCAGATAGCACTCAACTGAAGAATGGATATAGAAAATATCATTCATTTCCATAATGGAATAAAATCCAGCTAATAAAAAATGAGTACATCAAGAATTTTTAGGCAAATGGCTGGAACTAGAAAATATCATTCTCAATGAGTGACCAAAGACCCAGAATGACATGCATGGTGTGTACTAATTGGTAAGTGGATATTAGCCAAAATGTACAGAATGTCTAGGATACCAGCAAGGCAAATTTACTTAGAGAGACTCATCTTAAAAAAAGAAGAACCACCAAGTAGAAAATTATATGAACAAAATTTCAAGTGAGGACAAGGCTAGACTAGGTTGCATGAGATGAGGTATCCTCATGGAGCTGAGGGACTTACTTCATCTGGACACTGGAAACAGATCACCATATTCAGGCAGGGGAGGGTTGTAACTCCAGGCTTCAAGAGACTGAGGGTTTCTCTGCCTGCTCTGACTCTTTATATACCTCTCAGCTGTATCCTCCCTTTATAGCCACACCCTCCCCACAAAAGTAGGTCTCTGATTAAATGTTGAGTCTCCACCCACTTCCTTATCTTCAGATTTGGATGGTGTAGGTAAATTGGATCAGATCTGTACACAGGAAGATTCTTAGACGAGAGAGATAGTTAAGAACTTATCTATTGAAACCAAGTGGTTGTGCCTCATGTCTTTAATCACAGCACTTGCAAAGCAGAGACAGGTGGATCTCTGAGTCTACAAGCATAGGGCACTTATCCAAACTCTTTCTGACTATATATTGTGGTCAACTCTCAGGACATGACCTTCTGTTGTGTGCTCACACAATTTATAGCAAGCTAGTCTGAGGCCTGTGAGTATCAGCGTGGGCATGATTCAGAACATGGCTGGAAATCATAGCAATGGCTATATCAGACCAACATGATGCATGTAGGAAGGTCTACTGCATCCTCCATAAGCACTTCTCCTCATCCCGGTCCCCACCCATTGATTCCTACGTGTACTCCCTGCTCCAGCACTTCATGGAAAATGAGATCGAAAAAACAATGTTGGAAATTCTTACTCTTCTCTCCTGGGTAAGGCTTTCCCAACATTCATATTTGTTTGATTCCTTCTTCTTTGTCTGGCCATATAGCCCAGACTGGTCTTAAAGTCAAAACCATCCTGTCTCAGTGTGCATAGTCCATAGCTACCCACAGAAAGAGAAATAAGAAAGGACAGGAGGGAAAGTGATGTAAGCAGAAGGGTTCACTGGCATGTCTTTCTCAGATTCACAGTCTCTCAGAGTACTCTTGTGTAGTCACATGACTCCAGAGCTGCTTATGGGAAACTTACATGTCTTCGTTCACTTTCAAATTTCAGACGCAGTCTGGGTGTGAAGCCAGGTGGTCACTACTTCACAGAACTTCTACCTCACTCTCCAAATTAGTATCCTAAAGGCCAATGTCCCAAAGGACCTTGTAACAACTTCAAAAGTAAAGAGTAATGCCATACATTTCAGAGAATCTCCTCAGTCTGTGCTTGGCAGACTCAATGTGTGGAAAGCAAGAACCCATGTTGTTAGGCCTATGACAGTAGGACTGTCTCTTTTGAGGACCTTTATTGGTGATCAGTGTCTTTTTGCCACGACAAGAGGCTGCTCACATCACCTTCTTTTGAATAACCTTTCCAAAGGGAAATGAGATTCAAAGGAGCAGGGTTTGGCCCCTGGTGGGACAAAGGTTAATTGTACCTGGGTCAGTTCTTATGAGAGTCTCCATTTGCTGAGACTGATGAGTGTTTGGACTTGATACCTCTAGAGAGTACAACAGGGCACACTGAGTCCTCTATTAATGCAGAGCAGGGACTCTGGCCTTGTGGTGGTGCCTGGGATGGGGGAGACTTATACTTCCTAAGGCATAGCATGAATATATGGCACCTGAGTGCTTTACCAGACCCCTCTGACTCAGACATGTCCCTATAGACAGGTGTGCTGAATGATTTCCTGAGATCCTGGATGCACAGAGCCTACAGGCAACCCAAGGCAGCCCAAGATGCAGAAACCAGTAGCTTCAATCAAGTCCTCTCAGCAAGCAGATACTAGGCAGGAAGCTATAGCTGTAGTTTAACCCTGAAGAAACCACCAGGATTGGCAATTGGCTTCAGGAGATGCCATAGAAGCAGAAGCTGGCACAGGAATCTCACAAGCACTTCTTGGTAAGTTTCTCTCAATAGCAGCCTTATTACAAGCTGAGCTCAACATTGCTCTGTAAGGCAAACCAATACATGGGTGCTATTAGTGGAAAAGAGTGGGAAGAGCAATCCAAACCAAAGCTCAGTCCTGGTCTCCTACTGTCTGTAGGGCCATAGTTACTTCTTTATCAAGCAACCTTTACATGTCTGCTTTATTAAAGCATCCTTTCACTTGTGCCTGCTTCAGGAAAATATTCTTCACGTGTCTGCTTTACCAAGATATCCTTTCAGCTGTGTGCCCCAGCAAAACATCATGTGTTATAACTAACTTTCCAGAGACACTAGTTTCTACTTCAAAAGGGAGATAGATGCAGGGATATCCCAGAGTTGGAGGTCAGCCTTTTCTATATAGCAGTTACCATTACAGCCAGCACTAAACAAATGAACTGTCAAAAAAAAAAAAAAAAAAAAGGAGAAAAACCAAAAACCAGAAAAAGCCAAAATAAAAAAAATATACTTTTTAAATAAAAAGTACTTGTGAGTATTTAATTACAAGATTTTTCCTTGCTGCTGTGTATAAATAAAATACTGCTTAGAAATCATCCTCAATTTAATTTTACTGTATACATCTGTATATATACATTTATTTATTTATTTATTTATTTATTTATGCAATCATTCATTCATTCACTAAATTGCTGGAGTAATAATCTCATTTATCACACTTTAATTTTTTTCTTATATTTAATCATGTGTATGTGTGTCTTTAATGAGAAATGTTAACATGGATCAAAGATCCCAGAGGCCAAAGAAGTAGAATCTTTCTGGATCTGGAATTTTAGGTGTTGTGAGCTACCTAATATGGGTGCTGGCAAGTTAATTTGGGTCCTTTGAAAGACTAGCCTGTGCTCTAAACATGTGTGTGTTTGTCCATGCCTGGTTTAGCACAAATTATTGATATCAACCACTTAGTTTCCTGGATGGATTCTTCTGAGACATGCTTTTTTTACTAGGAGACAAGGACACCATCTGTATAAATGATGTAAATTTGAAACTGCTTTAAATGATCCATAATCCTTTGGTATTTCTGGGTCAATTAGGAGAAGCTGAGAAATTGCCTTGAGAAGGTATGACCTTGAAGAAATATTTTCTCTTTAGAATGTCTGCACGTGGTGCTATGTGAGAGCATGCAGCTGCATTCATCTTGGTACTGAGACACTTCTGGCAAACCTGGAGTTTTTCTTTTGATTATGGCTAGCCAAAGTCAAAGGGGACTGAGATTGGTGTGGGTTGTCTGTTCCAATGAGCAGTAAGAGCAAGATAATCTTGGTAGCTGGAATTTTTCCTATTCCCAATTAACTTTGTATGATGTTTGAATAAACTAACTAGAGTGAGCTAGCTAGGTGTCAGTCTTCCCTGAGAGGCTGTAGCCCTCTGTTCCTTCAGTAATGAAGGCTTAGCATCTTAGTGAGTTTCTCTCTCTACTGTTGCACCTATGACCAAATTCAATTAAGTCCATTTGGAGACTGCATGTCCAGAACTGCTGCCTCACAACAGCAGTTGCAAGCCATCCTCCTGACTCAGCCCTCTTGAGTACCTATCTAGTACAACTGAAGAATGACAGAGCATCCAAGTCAGCTACACATTACAGGAAAGAATGCACAGTTGTGACGATGTGTTTGTCACAAAGTCCTTAGAAAATATTTTTAGGAGAATCTGTGTCTATGTCTAGTGTCAGGAACAGAGCAATGCCAATGGGACACTCACTCAGGACCATGTGTATCACATGCAAAGAAAACTCAGCCAGGTGTGTTGGTTTACAACATTCATCCTATCACATGGAATGCTGAGGCAGGAGTGCTGGGAACTGGGGTTTTACATCAACCTTAGCTACAGATCAAGACCTTGCCCGAACACAAGTTAAAAATGAGTAGATAAATAGCTACTAAGTTAATGAACAAAAACCTTATATTGGGGAGTGGTTTAGTTAATGGGCACTTGAGTTCCACTCTAGTTTTAGTTTTGTGGTTTTCCCAAAAGGAAATCATTCAGTCTAGACACTATCCTATCAATGCATTGAGATCTGCCTGTTTCTTACTCTGAAGTAATGAGATTTTTGTGAGTGAAATGTAAACATGGGGATTTGTTTGTTTCTTTCTTTCTTTCTTTCTTTCTTTCTTTCTTTCTTTTGAGGCTAAGAGTATCTATAGAGCTCTGTTTGTCCTAGAAGTCTCCCTGTAGTTCAGGCAAGCCTCTTACTATTTATTTTTTTGCAGGGCAGAAAAAAGGTTTATATTTTCCTCAGGAAAAAAAAAACAGAAGTTAGGGAAACATTTATAACCCACATCAACTTGCAGTTGGTTCCAACCCTTTTGAAAATAACTATTAAAAATATCAGGTGCTCTAAGCAGAATGAAGGTGTTCACTTCAGACAGAATGCACATGGAAGTTGCTTGAAGATTGCATGTTTTTCCCTGAGAGATGTGTAAGACAAACAGAATTTGCTGAGACCATCTCTCCAAGCAGCCCCTCACTCTTCTCTTTGGAAGATGTGCCTCAACTATACATCTAGTCAGCACTCAGACCACATGCTTCTTCTTCCTCTAAATCAACCCCATTTCCAACCACTTGAGCTCTCCAAATCTCCATGGCCCTGCACTAAAATACCTACTAAGATCCTGTCTGTACTTCCGCTTTCACACCTTGTGAGCTGGGAAGTCAGGCTCCTAGTTAAAAAACTTCCATGACTAGATTATGAGAGGCTAACCTTTTAGTCACCTTAACTTATAGGGTTTATTCAACTACATAAAGTGCTCTTATGTCCAAAGAGATGAACATACGTAAGCAAATTTGATTCATGCCTATTGTTATCTGCAGCACTCACTGAAGTTTTAGGGGTAGGTGGTGAGAGTTCTAATGTAGATAACTAAAATGGCCAGTAAAGTGCACAGGGAGGAAATGTAGATGACTGTATCTGCAGGGGAACAAAGCATAACAAACCAACATGTAAAGGAAGGAGAGGAAATAGAGGTTAATTCAATAATACAGAAACAGTACAGAAATTCAAAACAAAGCTTAGCGATTGCTAAGTATTCACTAGGAAAAGGAAATACATATCTATCTTAGTGACACCAGGCTTAAACTATTGTTAAGCAAGTAAACTCTGTGAACAGCACCATGGTTAAGATTCTGGCCTACATTCCCAAACTGCTTTACAATTTAGTAAGTCAACAGGTGATCAAATGCTTTACATCTGCCTGTGATCCTTAAATAAAAAAAAAAACAGATTGTGTAGTTAAACCTGCAGAGTTATAAATTTGATTTGATCTGCTACAACCAATCCACACATACCACTGGTTCTGCATATACACTAGAACTGATCATGGCAAAGTTTTAAACTATAGTGAACATTGCTTCATTCAGATTGTGACTTTTCAAGAGGTAGCACTTTTATCATGTATTTTTTTCATTGGTCACAATCCTGTAACCACTTTCTTTCTGCAATGTAGAACTACATTGTAACAATCCTGGGCAGCTTCCAGTTCAAATTCATAGATACATTTATTTTCACAGGAGCATGCAGTTTGGTAGCTGGAGTTTTAAAAGTCTTCTATTGTACTCACAAGGCTATCTTATTAGATATGCCAGAAAAGTCTCTATTCCAGGAACACAGGCACAAGCCAGCAGTACATTTCTGATGCTGCCTTCTAGGTCCTGCATGTGGAAGAACGTTACAAACCCATCCCAGCCCCTTTGTTTGATGTTGTGGCCTTAAACTCGCTTGGGGGACACTGTGTTGCGGCCTGCTCCACCTCAATGCTTTGCCTCAATGCTTTTGGGGCTAAGTGCTCGGGTCAAGAGAGAGAGTGGGGCTCTTGGGGCAGGAGATGCGAAGAATGGAGACAAGACAGGGTGTGATCAAGTCTCTTACCAAGTCTCTTTTCTCATGTCTCTTTTTATCAAGTCTCTAGTCTCTTTTATTGAATCTCTTCTCAAGTCTCCTTTATTGAAGAGAATTCTGAGGTATTTATATGCTTTTGCCACGTGCCTTGTAGGCGAGTGGATACCACGTGCCTTGCAGGTGTTGATATGACATAAACCTTAGAGGCATCTATAGCGTGGATAGCACGTGCACCATGTGCCTTGCAGGCTTGGATACCACGTGCGCCTTGCACACATGTATGGCCTGTATAGCACGTGGACAGCACGTGAACCACATGCCTTGCTGGCGTGGTTACCACGTGTGCCTTGCAGCTGGGGGCAGTAAACAGTAACACAAAATATGTGGGATATCAGAGTGTGCTTCAGCTGTTGTAGACCATTGAAAACCAAATCTCTTATCAGGGTATATGGTTCCAGATGGCTGCAAAGATAATCTAGCCACTTTCTGCTAAAAGTCTGCTCCCAACAGTTTGACAAGCCAGTACTATTTCATCCTTACAAGAACATCTGTGATACATTCTGCTAATGATTCAATGCAGCTTTCTTGGTTTATACCCTTTAAGTGGTCACAAAAGCATCAAAAGGTATAAGTCACAATCCAGCCCCAGTTTGTTATGCCATCTTTGAAAACATGGACCATCACTGGAGAAAATGATTTAATATTGTCTTCAGGTTTTGTTTCTTTGTTTTTGTTTCGATTTTTGTTTTGTTTTTCTTTTGGGATAGTTTATTTACATTTCAGATGTTATCCCTTTATCCCATCCCCCCACCCAAGAACCCTCTATCCCATCTCCCCTCCTCCTGCTTCTATGAGGATGTGCCCTCACCCACTGCCCCACTCCCACCTCCCCATCCTCGAATACACCCACACTCAGAGTCCAGCCTTCATGGGACCAAGGATCTCCTCTCCCACCTATGCCTGACAAGGCCATCCTCCCCTATATATATAGCTAGACCATGGGTCCTTTTCTGTGTGCTTCCAGGTTGGTGATTTAGCCCCTGGGAGCTTTGGTTGCTTGGTATTGTTGCTCTCCTCTTTGGGCAGCAAACCCTTTCAGCTCCTTTACCTCCTCCAGCTCCTTCTAACTCCTCCATTGGAATCCCCTTGATCAGTTCATTGTTTAGCTGTCAGCATCTGCCTCTGAATATGTCAGACTCTGGCGGACCTCTAAGGAGACAGCTATACCTGTTCTTCACAGCATGCACTTCCAGCCATCCACATCAGTGTCTAGCTTAGGTGAAGGTACATGGGATAGATACCCAGGTGGAATGGTCTCCAGATGGCTCCTCCTTCAGTTTCTGTCCCATGTTCTGTTTCTATATTAGCTCTGCCACTTTTATTAGGTAGAAGTAAGAATGAAAAGTGGAACAGTTTTTAAGCAGTCAAGGGAAAGGATGTAACACATCCAGGATCCATACGCTGTGCTGCTGCTATGATGTCAAGGATGCTAAGCAGGTTGTGTTGATGGATAACTTTAGTCTTTTTGCAGAGTGCATACCTGGAGGGAAGCCTGAAGGGCTAACATCTGCTTATCAGTGAGTAAATACCATGTGTGTTCTTTTGTGATTGGGTTAACTCACTCAGGATGATATTTTCTTGTTCCATCCATTTACCTAAAATTTCTCAAGTTCATTATTTTTAATAGCTGAGTAATACTCCATTGTGTAGATGTACCACATTTTTTTGTATCCAATCCTCTGTTGAAGTACATCCCAGTTCTTTTCAGCTTCTGTCTATTATAAATAAGGCTGCTTTGAACATAGTGGAGCATATGTCCTTGTTATATGTTGGAGCATCTTCTGGGATATGGTATAGATGGATCCTCAGGTAATGCTATGTCCAATTTTCTGAGGAACCGCCAGATTAATTTCCAGAGTGATTGTACCAGCTTGCAATCCCACCAACAATGGAGAAGTGTTCCAGACAACCAAATAACCCTATTAAAAATGGGGTACAGACCAGACAGTGATGGTGCATGCCTTTAATCCCAGCACTTGGAGGCAGAGGCAGGCAGATTTATGAGTTCGAGGGCAGCCTGGTCTCAAGGCCAGAGTGAGTTTCAGGACAGCCAGGACTACACAGAGAAACCCTGTCTTGAAAAACCAAAAAATGGGGTATAGAGCTAAACAAAGAATTCTCAACTGAGGATACTCAAATGGCCAAGAAGCACCTTAATAAATTTTCAACATCCTTAGTCACCAGGGAAATGCAAATCAAAATAAAACTGATATACCACCTCATATCAGTCAGAATGGCTAAGATCAAAAACTCAGTTAATAGTAGATGCTGGCGAGAATGTGGAGAAAGAGGAACCCTCCTTCAGTTTCTGACCCTTTGCTCCCTTGAGTATTTTGTTACTCTTTCTGTCTGTGGCACTGGAATTCACTATGTAGACACAGCTGGCCTCACATCAAAGATTATCTTGCTTCTACCTTCAAGTTCAGTAATGAAAGACATGTCTACCATATTGTTCTCATGTGTAGGTTTGTCATGACTTTAAAGGCTCACAACTTCAAGTATTAGAGTACTAAAATATTTTTTATTTTATTAAGTCAGAGTCTTATGTATCCATGGCTGGCCTCAAACTGACTAGGTAGCCAATAATTGTAATGGCCTGCTCTGTTCTGCAGGACTGGGCCTAGCAAGAGAGAATGTGGGGCAAGTGACATGGAGAATGGAGACAAGACAGGGGGGTCTGATCAAGTCGATCAAGTCTCAAGTCTCATTTATTGTCTCTCTCTCCTTTATTGTCTCTCTCATTGTCTCCCGTATTCTCTCTATTGAAGGGGAATCTAGGGTATTTATAGGCTTTTGCCACGTGCCTTGTAGTCCCATGACTAACATGTGCCTTGCAGGTGTGGATATGACATAAGCTTTACAGGCATGTATAGCGTGGATAGCTCCTGAACCGCATGCCTTGCAGGCATGGATACCAAGTGCGCCTTGCATCTGGGGGTAGTAAACAGCAAAACAAAATATGTGGGATATCAGAGTGTGCTTCAGCTGTTGTAGGCTGTTGAAAAACAAGTCTCATGTCAGGGTATATGGCTTGAGATGGCTGCAAAGCTGATAGTCGCTTTCTGCTAAAAGTCGGCTCCCAACAAATAATGATCTGTCTACACTTGTCAACTTCCATGTTGTTCTGATTTTTCATTTATTTCAACACTTCTGTTCAAAATGATAAGAAATGGCCAGTAGAGATGGCTGAGTGTATGAAAGCCCTTACCATACAAATCCAAACGCCTTGAGTTTGATCCCTACTGTGGCAAAAGATAACTGAAGTGCAAAAAATGTCCTCTAGTGTCTACATAAACATCATGACATGCATAAATCAATACTCACAATGCAGTAAACACACACACACATACAGAAAGAGAGAGAGAGACAGAGACAGAGACATGAGATTAGAATTGCAGTCTTAACATCCATCATACTGTGTGGAAGACAAATGCCCATTTCTAAAAGGTATCTAAAGGTCACTGGCCCAGCAGCAATTCATAAAACACCATTAACAGAAGACAATATCAACACAAACACAGTCAAACCATCTTTGGTCAGGGGCATCTCTGTCTATAAACTGAAGGCCTGGAATCAGCCTGGAATTAGGCTTGAAGACAGCAGTAGGCCTAACATGCATGCTAGCACAAAGTCTTAAGTCTCTGGGTAAAAACACTAGAACAGATGGCTAGAAGCTATTGTAAAACAACAGACTTGGTAGGATATTGCCAGGTTCTAGTCATAGACCTTGTAG
>NW_023045350.1:0-36774 GCF_011762505.2 Arvicanthis niloticus | reverse complement strand
AACAGAAGGGCATAGGGAGAGAAGAGAAGACAGAAGGGCATCCAGAGAGAGGAGAGGACAGAAGGGCATCCAGAGAGAGGAGAGGACAGAAGGGCATCCAGAGATAGGAGAGAACAGAAGGGCATCCAGAGAGAGGATAGTACAGAAGGGATCCAGAGAGAGGAGAGAACAGAAAGGCATCCAGAGAGAGGAGAGGACAGAAGGGCATCCAGAGTGTGGAGAGGACAGAAAGGCATCCAGAGAGAGAAGGAAACAGAAGGGCATCCAGAGGGATGAGAGGACAGAAGAGAATCTAGAGAAAGGAGAGAACAGACGGGCATTCAGAGAGAGGAGAGGACAGAATAGCATCCAGAGAGAGGAAAGAACAGAAGGACAGCCAGAGAGAGGAGAAGACAGAAGGGCATCAGGAAAGAGGACAGAACAGAAGGACATTCTGAGGGAGGAGACAACAGAAGGTCATCCAGAGTGATGAAAATACAGAAGGGCCTCCAGAGAGAAGAGAAGACAAAAGGGCATCCAAAGAGAAGAGAACAGAAAGGCATCTAGAGAGAGGAGAATACAGAAGGGCATCCAGAGATATGAGAGGACAGAAAGGCATGTAGAGAGAGGAGAAGACATAAGGGCCTCCATAGATAGGTGAAAACAGAAGCGCATCCAGAGAGATGAGAAGATGCAAATGCATCCAGAGAGGTGACTTGACAGAAGAGCATACAGAGAGTGGAGAGATAGAAGGTCATCCAGAGAGAAGGGGAAGATAGAAGGGCATCAAGAGAGGAGAGGACAGAAGGGCATTCAGAGAGAGGAAAGTACAGAAGGTCATCCAGAGAGAGGAGACAACAGATGGTCATCCAGAGAGATGAAAAGAAAGAAGGGCATCCAGTGAATGGAGAGAACAGAAGAGCATCGGAAAAGAGAAGAAAACAGAAGGGCATCAAAAGAGAGAGGACAGAAGGGCATCCATAGAGAAGAGAAGATAGAAGGGCATCAAGAGAGAGGAGAGGACACAAGGGCATCCAGAGAGATGAGAGAAGAGAAGATCATCCAGAGAGAGAAGAGAAGAGAGGGGCATCCAGAGAGAGGAGAAGACAGAAAGGCATCTGGATAGAGGAGAGAAAAGAAGGCCATCCAGAGAGAGGAGACAACAAACGGTCATCCAGAGAGACGAAAAGACAGAAGGGCATCCAGAGAGAGGAGTGAAAAGAAGGGCTTCCAGAGAGAGGAGAGAACAGAAGGGCATGTAGAGAGAGAAGAAGACAGAAGGGCATCCATAGATAGGTGAAAACAGAAGTGAATACAGAGAGAGGAAAAGACAGATGGGCATTCTGTTAGAGGAGAGACCTGAAGGGCATCCAGAGAGAGGAGACAAGAGAATGTCATCCAGAGGAAGGAGAAGACAAAAGAGCATACAGAGAGAGGAGAGGACAGAAGAAAATCAGGGAGAGGAGAGAACAGAAGGACATCCCGGTAGAAGAGAAGACAGAAGGGCATCCAGAGAGAGTAGAGGAAAAAAGGTAATCCAGAGAGAGAAGAGGAGAGAAGGGCATCCAGGGAGAGCAGAGGACAGAAGGCCATCCAGCAAGAGGAGAGAACAGAAGGGCATCCAGTGAATGGAGAGAACAGAAGAGCATCAGAAGAAAGGAGAAAACAAAAGGGCATCAAAAATGAGGAGAGGACAGAAGGGCGTCCATAGAGAAGAGAAGATAGAAGGGTATACAGAGAGAGGAGAGGACACAAGGGCATCCAGATATATGACAGAACAGAAGTTCATCTGGAGAGAGAAGAGAACAGAAGGGCATCCAGAGAGAGGAGAGGACACAAGGGCATCCAGAGAGATAACAGAACAGAAGATCATCTGTAGAGAGAAGAAAACAGAAGGTCATCCAGATGGAGGAGAAGACAGAAGGGCATTGAGAGAGAAGAGAGGACAGAAGGGCATCAAGAGAGAGAAGAGGACAAAAGGACATCCGAAGAGAGGATAGGAGAAAAGGACATCCAGAGAGAGAAGAGAACAGAAGGGCATCCAAAGAACAAAGAAGACAGAAGGGCATACAGAGAGAGGAGAGGACAGAAGAAAATCCGGAGAGCGGAGAGAACAGAAGGGCATCCAGAGAGAGTAGAGGAAAGAAGGGAATACAGAGAGAGAAGAGGACAGAAGGGCATCCAGAGAGAGGAGAAAACAGAAGGCTATTCAGCGAGAAGAGAGAACAGAAGGGCATCCAGAGAAAGGCGAATTCCGAAGGGTATCTAGAGAGAGGAGAGGACAGAAGGGCCTACATAGAGAGGAGAGAATAGAAGGGCATCTAGAGATTGGAGAAACAGAAGGGCATCCAAAGAGAGGAGTGGACATATGTGCATCTGGATAGAGGATAGAACAGAAGGGCATCCAGAGATAGGAGAGAACAGAAGAGCATCAAGAGAAAGGAGAGGACACAAGGGCATCCCGAAATATGAGAGAACCGAAGATCTTCCAGAGAGAGGAGAGAACAGAGGGGCATCCAAAGAGATGAGAGAACAGAAGATCACCAAGAGAAAGAAAGGAACAGAAGGCCATCAAGAGGGATGAGAGTACAGAATAGAATCTAGAGAGAGAATAGAACAGAAGGGTATCCAGAGAGATGGTGAGACAGAAGGTCACCCAGAGAGAGGAGACAACAGAATGTCATCCATAGTGATGAAAAGAGAGAAGGGCATCCAGAGAGAGAAGAGGACAGAAGAGCATCCAGATAGAGGAGAAGACAGAAGGGCATCCAGAGAGATGCAAGGACAGAAAGGCATGTAGAGGGAGGAGAAGACAGAAGGGTATCCATAGGTAGTTGAAAACAGAAGGGTATCCAGAAAAAAGAAGACAGAAGGACATCCAGAGAAATTACTGTACAGAAGGGCATCCAGACAGTGGAGAGATCAGAAGGGCATCCAGAAAGAGGGCAAGAAAGACTGGCATCAAGAGAGAGGAGAGGACAGATGGGCATCAAGAGAGAGGAAAGAACAGAAGGGCATCCAGAGAGAGGAGAAGACAGAAGGCATCTGGATAGAGGAGAGAAAAGAAGGTCACCCAGAGAGAGGAGACAACTGACGGTCATCAAGAGAGACAAAATGACAGAAAGGCATCCAGAGAAAGGAGAGAACAGAAGGGCTTTCAGAGAGACGTGAGGACAGAAGTGACTCTAGAGAGAGGAGAGAACAAAATGGCATGTACAGAGAGGAAGGGCATCCATATAGAGAAGAAAACAGGATACATAGAGAGAGAAGACAGAAGGGCATCTGGAGGAGGAGAGAACAGAAAGGCCTACAGAGAGAGTAGAGGACAAGAGGGCATCCAGAGAAAGGAGAATGCAAAAGAGTATCCAGGGAGAGGATGGGACACAAGGGCATCCAGAGAAAGGAGAGAACAGAAGAGCATCCAGAGAGAGGAGAGGACACAAGGGCATCCACAGAAATGAGCGATCAGAAGATCATCCAGAGAGAGAATGGAATGGAAGGGAATCCTGAGGGATGAGAGGACAGAAGAGAATCTAGAGAGGTGAAAGAACAGAAGAGCATCCATAGAGAGAAGAGAACAGAGTGGCATCCAGAGAGATGAGAGGAATGACGGGAATCTAGAGAGCTGAGAGAACAAAAGGGCATGTAGAGAGAGGAGAAGTAAGAAGGGCATCCATAGTGAGGTAAAAACAGAAGGGCATCCAGAGAGAGGAGAAGAGAGAAGGGCATACAGAGAGATGAGATAACAAACAGCATCCAGAGAGAGGAGAGTTCAGAAGGGAATCAAGAGAGAGTGGAAGAGAGAAGGGCATCCAGAGAGATGAGATAACAAAAGAGCATCCAGAGAGAGGAGATTTCAGAAGGGCATCAAGAGAGAGTGGAAGACAGATGGCTATCCAGAAAGAGGAGACGACAGCAGGGCATCCAGAGGGAGAAAAGAACAGAAGGGCATCCAGAGAGAGGAGAAGACAGAAGGACATCCAGATAGAGGAGAGAACAGAAGGTCATCCAGAGAGATGAAAAGAAAGAAGGGCATACAGAGAGAGGAGAGGAAAGAAGGATATCTGGAGTGAGGAGGTAACAGAAGGGCATCTAGAGAGAGGGAGGAGAGAAAGGCATCCTGAGACTGGAGAAAATCATCCAGAGAGAGGAGAGAAGAGAAAAGCATCAAGAGAAAGGAGCAGGAAGAAAGTCATCCTGATAGAGGAGAGAACAGAAGGGTATCCAAAGAGAGAAGAAGACAGAAGGGCATCTAGAGAAAGGAGAGGACCGAAGGGCATCCAGACAGAGGAGAGAACAGAAGAGCATCCAGAGAGAGGAGCAGAAAGAAGGTCAGGCAGTCAGAGGAGTGAACAGAAGGGCATCCAAAGAGAGGAGAAGACAGAATTTCATCGAGTGAGAGGAGAGTACAGAACGGCATACAGAGAGAGGAGAAGACAGAAAAACATCCAGAAGAGGATAGAACACAAGAGCATCTAGAAAGTGGAGGAAACAGAAGATTATCCAGAGAGAGAAGAGAACAGAAGGCCATCCATAGAGGCGAGAAGTCAGAAGGCATCCAGAGAGAGGAGAGAACAGAAGGGAATTCAGAAAGATGAGAGAAAAGGAGAGCATCCATAGAGAGAAGAGAACAGAAGGGCAAACAGAGATATGAGAGGGCAAAAGGGAATCCAGAGAGAGGAGAGAACAGAAGGGCATACGGAGAGAGGAGAGAACAGAAGGGCATCCAGAGAGAGGAAAGGACAGAGAACATCAGAAGACAAGAGAAAACATAAAGGTATCCCGAGAGAGTATATGACAGAAGGGCCTCCAGAGAGAAGAGAGTAAATAAGGGCCTCCAGAGAGACGAGAGAACAGAAGAGCATCCAGAGAGAGGAGAAGACTGAAGGGCATCCAAAGATAGTAGAGATCAGAAGGGCATCCAGAGAGAGGAGAAGAAAGAAGGGCATCTGGAGAGAGGAGAAAACAGAAGGCCATCCAGAGAGATGAGAGTACAGGAGAACATCTATAGTGAGAGGAGAACAGAAGGGCAACGAGAGAGAGGAGAGGACAGAAGGGAATTCAGAGAGAGGAGAGGAAAGAAGGGCATCCAGAGAGAGGAGAGGACAGAATGGCCTCCAGAGAGAAGAGAGAAGAGAGAAGAGAAGGACATCCAGAGCATGGAGAAGAGAGAAGGGCATCTAGAGAGAGGAGAGAACAGAAGGGCATCCAGAGAGAGGAGAAGACAGAAGGGCATCCAGAGACAGGAGAGTAAAAATGGGCATACAGAGAGGGGAGAGAACAAGAGGGTATCTAGAAAGAGGAGAGGACAGAAGGGCATCCACAGAGAGGGATAAACAGAAGAGCATCGAGAGAGAGGAGAGACCAGAAGGGCATCCATAGAGAGGAGAAGACAGAAGGACATCCAGATTGAGGAGGGAACAGAAGGACATCCAGAGAGATGAGAGTACAGGAGAGCCTCGATAGAGAGAAGAGAACAGAAAGCCATCCAGAGAGATTAGAGGACAGAATGGAATCCAGAGAAAGAAGAGGAAAGAAGGGCCTCCAAGAGACCAGAGGACAGAAAGGCATCCAGAGAGAGGAGAGGACAGAAGGGCATCCAGAGAGAAGAGAATACAGAAGGGCATCCAGAGAGAGGAGAATACAGAAGGGCATCCAGAGAGGAGATGGGAAAGAAAGGCATCTTGAGAGAGGAGAGAAATGAAGGGCATCCAGAGAGAGGAGAGAACAGAAGTATATCCATAGAAAGGAGAGTAAAGAACGTCATAAAAAGAGGAGATAACAGAAGGGCATCCAGAAAGAGGACAGGAAAGAAGGACATCCACACAAAGGAGAGAACAGAAGAGCATCGAGAGAGAGAGGAGAGTACAGAAGGGCATCCATAGAGAGGAGAGAACAAAAATGCATCCAGAGAGAGGAGAAGACAGAAGGCATCAAGTGAGAGAGGAAATTAAAGAAGTGCATCAAAAGAAAAGAGAAAAGAAGGACATCCAGAGAGAGGAGAAGCTAGAAGGGCATCCAGAGTGAGGAGAGGACAGAAAGGCATAAAAAGAGAGGAGAGGAAAGAAGTGCATCCAGAGAGTGGAGAGAACAGAAAGGCATGTAGAGAGAGGAGAGACACAGGGCTTCCAGAGAGATGAGAGAACAGAAGGTCTTCCAGAGAGAGAAGGGAACAGAAGGGCATCCAGTGGGATGAGAAGACAGAAGGGCATCCAGAGAAAGGAGAGGACAGAAGTGCATTCAGAGAGAGGAAAGAACAGAAGTGCATGCAGAGAGAGGAGAAAACAGAAGGGCATCTGGAAAGAGGAGAGAACAGAAGGTAATCCAGAAAGAGGATATAAAAGAACATCATCCAGAGTCACAAAAAGACAGAAGGGCATTCAGAGAGAGGAGAGGACAGAAGGGCATCCATAGATAGGTGAAAACAAAAGGGCATCTAGAGAGAGGAGAAGATAGAAGGGCATCCAGAGAGATGACTGGACAGAAGAGTATCCAGTTAGTGGATAGATCAGAAGGGCATCCAGTGAGAGGGGAAGACAGAAGGGCATCCAAAAAGAGGAGAATACAGAAGGGTTTACAGAGAGAGGAGAGAACAGAAGGGCATGTAGAGAGAGAAGAAGACAGAGGGGCATCCAAGATAGGTGAAATAAGAAGGGCATCCAGAGAATGGAGAAGACAGATGGGCATCCGGTTAGAGGAGAGAACCAAATGGCATCCAGAGAGAAGAGACAACAGAAGGTCATTCAGAGGGATGAGAAAGCAGAAGGGCATACAGGGAGAGGAGAAGACATAAGGGAATCCGGAAAGAGGAGAGAACTTAAGGGTATCCAGAGAGAAGAGAAGACATATGGGTATCCAGAGACAGAAGAGGAAAGAAGGGAATCAAGAGAGAGAAAAGGACACAAGGGCATCCAAAGAAAGGAGAGGAAGAAGGCCATCCAGTGAGAGGAGAGAGCAGAAAGGCATCCCGAGAAAGGAGAAGAGAGAGAGAGAGGAGAGGACAGAAGGGCCTACATAGAGAGGAGAGAACAGAAGGGCTTTCAGAGACAGAAGAGAACAGAAGGGCATCAGGAGAGAGGAGAGGACAAATATGCCTCTGGATAGAGGATAGAACAGAAGGGCATCCAGAGTGAGGATAAGACAGAAGGGCATTCAGAGATAGGAGAGTACAGAAGGACATCCAGAGTGCAGAGAAGACAGAAGGGCATCCAGAGCGATGAGAGTACACGAGAGCCTCCATAGGGAGAAGAATACAGAAAGACAAACAGAAATATTAGAGGACAGAAGGGAATCCAGAGAGAGAAGATGAAAGAAGAGCATCCAAAAGACGAGAGAAAAGAAGGGCATCCAGAGAGATTAGAGGACAGAAGGGCATCCAGAGAGGGGAGAAGAAAGAAGGGCATACAGAGAGTGGAGAGAACAGAAGGGCATCCAGAAAGAGAAGAGAGAAGGGCATCAGGATAAAGGAGACTAAAGAAGGTCATCCAGAGAGAGTAGACAAAAGCAGGTCATTCATAGAGACGAAAAGAGAGAAGGGCATCCAGGGAGATGAGAGTACAGGAGAGCCTCCATAAAAAGAAGAGAACAGAAAGACAAAGAGAGATATTAGAGGACAGGAGGGAATCCAGAGAGAGAAGAGGACAGAAGGGCATCCCGAGAGAGAAGAGGACAGAAGGACATCCAGAGAGAGGAGATTACAGAAGGGCATCCAGAGAGAAGAGAAAAGAAGTGCATCCAGAGAGAGGAGAGAAGAGAACAGAAAGACAAAGAAAGATATTAGAGGACAGAAGGGAATCCAGAGAGGGAAGAAGACAGAAGGGCATCCAGAGAAGGAGAGAACATAAGTTCATTTAGAGAGAGGAGAAGACAGAAGGCATCCAGAGAGAGGAGATTACAGAAGGGAATCCAGAGAGAAGAGAAAAGAAGGGCATCCAGAGAGAGGAGAGGACACAAGAGCATCCAGAGAGATGAGAGAACAGAAGATCTTCCAGAGAGAGGAGAGAACAGAACGGCATCCACAGAGATGAGGGAACAGAAGATCATCCAGAGAGAGAACAGAACAGAAGAGCATCGAGAGGGATGAGAGGACAGAAGAGAATCTAGAGAGAGGAGACAACAGAAGGGCATCCAGAATGAGGAAAAAATTGTTGAGCACCCAGATGGAGGAGAATACTGAAGAGCATTGAGAGATTCGAGAGAACAGAAGGGCATAGGGGGTGAGGAGAAGACAGATGGGCATCCAGAGAGAGGAGAGGATATATGGGCTTCCAGAGAGAGGAGAGTACAGAAGGGATCCAGAGAGAGGAGAGTACAGAAAGCCATGAAGAGAGAGGAGAGGACAGAAGGGCATCCAGTTTGAGGAGAGGACAGAAGGGCATCCAGAGAGAGAAGGGAACAGGAGGGCATTCAGAGGGATGAGAGTACAGAAGAGAAGCTAGAGAAATGAGAGAACAGAAGGGAATCCAGAAAGATGAGAAGACAGAAGGGCATCCAGAAAGAGGAGAGGACAGAATGGCATCCAGAGAGAGGAAAGAACAGAAGGACAGCCAGAGAGAGGAGAAGGCAGAAGGACATTAGGAAAGAGGAGAGAACAGAAGGACATCCAGAGGGAGGAGACAAGAGAAGGTCATCCAGAGTGATGAAAATACAGAAGGGCATTCAGAGGGAGGAGAGGACAGAATGGCATCCAAAGAGAAGAGAACAGAAAGGCATCCAGAGAGAGGAGAATACAGAAGGGCATCCAGAGATATGAGAGGACAGAAAGGCATGTAGAGAGAAGAGAAGACATAAGTACCTCCATAGATAGGTGAAAACAGAAGGGCATCAAGTGAGAGGAGAAGACAGAAGGGCATGCAGAGAGATGAGTTGACAGAAGAGCATACAGAGAGTGGAGAGATCAGATAAGAAAGTCATCCAGAGAGAGGGGAAGACAGAAGGGCGTCCAGAGAGAGGAGAGGACAGAATTGCATCCATTGAGAGGAGAAGACAGAAGGGTACCAAGTGAGAGGAAAGAACACAAGGGCATTCAGAGAGACGAAAAGACAGAAGGGCATCCAGAGAGAGGAGTGAAAAGAAGGGCTTCCAGAGAGAGGAGAGAACAGAAGGGCATGTAGAGAGAGAAGAAGACAGAAGGGCATCCATAGATAGGTGAAAACAGAAGTGAATACAGAGAGAGGAAAAGACAGATGGGCATTCTGTTAGAGGAGAGACCTGAAGGGCATCCAGAGAGAGGAGACAAGAGAACGTCATCCAGAGGAAGGAGAAGACAAAAGGGCATACAGAGAGAGGAGAGGACAGAAGAAAATCCGGAGAGAGGAGAGAACAGAAGGACATCCCAGTAGAAGAGAAGACAGAAGGGCATCCACACAGATGAGAGAACAGAAGATCATCCAGAGTGATGAGAGTACAGAATAGAATCTAGAGAGAGAATAGAACAGAAGTGCATCCAGAGAGATGATGAGACAGTATGTCATGCAGAGAGAGGAGACAAAAGAAGGTCATCCATAGTGACAAAAAGACAGAAGGGCATCCAGAGAAAGAAGAGTACAGAAGGTCATCCAGAGAGAGGAGAAGACAGAAGGGCATCCGAAGAGAGAAGGGCTTCCAGAGAGGAGAGAACAGATGGTCATCCATAGAGATGACAATACAGAAGGGCATCCAGAGAGAGGAGAGAACAGATGGGCTTCCAGAGACAGGAGAGAACAGACGGGCATGTAGAGAGAGAAGAAGAGCATCGAGAGAGGAGAGAACAGAAAGGCATCCAGAGAGAGGAGAGAACAGAAGTGCATCCATAAAGAGTAGAAGACAGAAGGCATCAAGTGAGAGAAGAAATTACAGAAGGGCATTCAGAGAAAAGAAGGGTATCCACAGAGAGGAGAAGATAGAAGGGCATCCAGAGGGAGGAGAGTACAGAAAGGCATAAAATGAGAGGAGAGGACAGAAGTGCATCCAGAGAGTGGAGAGAACAGAAAGGCATGTTGAGAGAGGATAAGACAGAAGGCCATCCAGAGAGATGAGAGAACAGAAGAGCATCCAGAAAGAGGAGAGACACAGGGCATCCAGAGAGATGAAAGAACAGAACGTTTTCCAGAAATATGAGAGAACACAAAGGCATCCACAGGGATGATCGAACAGAAGATCATCGTGATAGAGAAGGGAACAGAAGGGCATCCAGAGGAATGTAAGGACAGAAGAGAATCTAGGGAGAGGAGAGAACTGAAGGGCATCTGGAGAGATGAGAAGACAGAAGGGCATCCATAGAGAGGAGAGGACAGAAGGGCATTCAGAGAAATTAGAAAACAGAAAGGCATCCAGAGAGAGGAGAGGACAGAAGGGCATCTAAAAAGACGAGAACAGAAAGGCCTCCAGAGAGAAGAGAAGACAGAATGGCATCCAGAGAGTTTAGAGGACAGAAAGGCATGTAGAGAGAAGAGAAGACAGAAGAGCATCCATAGATAGGTGAAAGCAAAAGGGCATCCAGAGACAAGAGAAGACAGAAGAGCATCCAGAGAGATGACTGGACAGAAGTGCATCCAGTGAGTGGAGAGATCAGAAGGGCATCCAGAGAGAGGGGAAAAGAGAAGGGAATCCGAAGTGAGGAGAAGACAGAACGGCTTCCAGAGAGGTTAAAACATATGGTCATCCATAAAGACCACAATACTGAAGAGCATCCAGAGAGAGGAGAGGACAGAAAGGCTTCCAGAGAGAGGAGAGAACAGAAGGGCATGTAGAGAGAGAAGAAGATAGAAGGGCATCCAGAGAGAGGAGAAGACAGATGGGCATCCAGTTTGAGGAGAGAACAGAAGGGCATCCAGAGAGAGGAGACAACAGAATGTCATTCAGAGGGAGGAGAAGGCAGAAGTGCATACAGGGAGAAGAGAGGACAGAAGGGAATCTGGAGAGAGGAGAGAACAAAAGGGCATCCAGAGAAAGGAAAAGACTGAAGTGCATCCAGAGAGTGGAGAGGATAGAAGGGTCTACATAGAGAGGAGAGAACAGAAGGGCTTCCAGAGAGTGAAGAAGACAAAAGGGCATCGAGAGAGAGGAGAGGACAAATTTGCATCTGGATAGAGGATAGAACAGAAGGGCATTCAGACAGAGGAGATAACAGAAGAGCTTCCACAGAGAGGAGAAGACAGAAGGCATTCAGAGATAGGAGAGTACAGAAGGGCATCCAGAGAGCAGAGAAGACAGAAGGGCATCCAGAGAGAGAAGAAGACAGAAGGGCATCAAGAGCGATGAGAGTACAGGAGAGCATCCATAGAGAGAAGAAAACAGAAAGGTAACCAGAGAGATTAGAGGGCAGAAAGGAATCCAGAGAGAGAAGAGGACAGAAGGGCATGCAAGAGAGGAGAGGAGAGAAGGGCATGCAGAGAGAGGAGAAAACAGAAGGGCATCCAGAAAGAGGAGAGACCAGAAGTTAATCCAGAAAGAGGAGACAACAGAAGGTCATCCAGAGTGACGGAAATACATAAGGGCATCCAGAGAGACGAGAGGAAAGAAGGGCATCCAAAGAGAAGAGAAAAGAAGGGCATCCAGAGAGAGGAGAAACAGAAGGGCATCCAGACAGAGGAGAGAACAGAAGGGCATTCATAGAGAGGAGAAGACAGAAGGGCATCCAGACAGAGGAGAGAACAGAAGGGCATTCATAGAGAGGAGAAGACAGAAGGGCATCGAGAGAGAGGAGAGGACAGAAGGGCATCCTGACAGAGGAGAGAACAGAATAGCATCCAGAGAGAGGAGCAGAAAGAAGGTCATGCAGTCAGAGGAGAGAACATAACAGTATACACAGAGATGAGGGAACAGAATATCATCCAGAAAGAGAAGGGAACAGAAGGGAATCCAGAGGGATGTGAGGACAGAATAGAATCTAGAGAGAGGAGACAACAGAAAGGCATCCAGAGAGATGATGAGACAGAATGGCATTCAGAGAGAGGAGAGGATAGAAGGGCATCTAGAGAGAGGAAAGAACAGAAGGGCATCCAGAGAGAAGAGAAGACAAAAGGGCATCTGGATAGAGGAGAGAAAAGAAGGTCATCCAGAGAGAGGAGACAAAAGAAGGTCATCCATAGAGACAAAAAGACAGAAGGGCATCCAGAAAGAGGAGAGACCAGAAGAGCATCCAGTGAGAGGAGAGGACAGAAGGGTATCAAGAGAAGGGAGAAAACAGAAGGACATCCAGTAATCGGAGATAACAGAATGGCATCCAGAGAGAAGAGAGTCCAGAAGGAAATCCAGAGAGAGGAGAAAACAAAAGGACATCTAAAGAGAGGAGAGGACAGAAGGGCATCAATAGAGAAGAGAAGACAGAAGCGCATCCAGGGAGAGGAAAAGACACAAGGGCACCTAGAGAGATGAGAGAATAGAAGATCATCCAGAGAGAGAAGAGAACAGAAGGGCACCAGAGAGAGGAGAAGACTTAAAAGCATTGAGAAAGTCGAGAGAACTGATGGGCATAGGGAGAGAGCAGAAGACAGAAGGGCATCCAGAGAGAGGAGAGGATAGAAGGGATACAGAGACTGGAGAGCACAGAAGGGCATCCAGAGAGAGGGAGGAAAGAAGGTCATCCTGAGACTGGAGAGAACAGAAAATCATCCAGAGAGAGGAGAGAAGGGTAGCACATCCAGAGAGAGGAGAAGAACTGAGGTCATATAGACAGAAGAGAGAACAGTAGGGCATCAACAGAGAGGAGAAAACAGAAAGACATCGAGTGAGAGGAGAGGACAGAAGGGAATCCAGAGAGAGGAGAGAAAAGAAGAGCATCTAGAGAGAGGAGATGTAAGAATGGAATTCAGAGAGAGGAGAAGACAGAAAAACATCCAGAGAGATGATAGAACACAAAGGCATTCGGAGAGAGGAGAAAATGTAAGGGCATCCAGAGAGAAGAGAAAACAAAAGGGCATCCAGAGACAGGAGAGGACAAAAGGGCATCCAACGAGAGGAGAGAACAGAGGGCATCCAGAGAGAGGAGAGGACAGAAGGTCATCCATAGAGAAGAGAAGACAGAAGGGCATCCAGAGAGTGAGGAAAGGACACACGACCATCCAGAGGGATGAGAGAACAGAAGATCATGCAGAGAGAGAAGAGAACAGAAGGGCATCCAGAGAGAGGAGAATACTTGAGGGTATCGAGAGAGTCGAGAGAATTGACGGGCATAGGGAGAGAGGAGAAGACAGAAGGGCATCCAGAGAGAGGAGAGGACAGAAGGGCAAACAGAGACTGGAGAGGACAGAAGGGCATCCGGAGAGAGGGAGGAAAGAAGGGCATCCTGAGACTGGAGAGAACAGAAAATCATCCAGAGAGAGGAGAGAAGAGTAGTGCATCCAGAGAAAGGAGAAGAATGGAGGTCATTCAGACAGAAGAGAGAACAGAAGGGCATCCACAGAGAGGAGAAGACTGAAGGGCATCGAGAGAGAGGAGAGGACAGAAGGGAATCCAGAGAGAGGAGAGAATAGAAGAGCATCTAGAGAGAGGAGAGGACAGAATGGAATACAGAGAGAGGAGAAGACAGAAAAACATCCTGAGAGATGATAGAGCAGAAAGGCATCCAGAGAGAGGAGAAAACAGGAGGGCATACAGAGACAGGAGAGGACAAAAGGGCATCCAAAGAGAGGAGAGGACAGAAGGGCATCCAGAGGGAGGAGAGGACAGAAGGCCATCCAGAGAGAGGAGAAGACAGAAGGGCATGCAGAGAGAGGATAGAACACAAGGGCATCCAGAGGGATGAGAGAACATAAGAGCATCCATAAGAGAAGAGAGCATAAGGTCATCCACAGAGATGAGAAAAAAAGTGAATCTAGAGAAAGGAGAAAAGAGAAGTGCATGTGGAGCGGAGAAGACAGAAGGGAATTTATAGAGAGGAGAAGACAGAAGGGCATTTGGATAGAGGAGAGAACAGAAGGGCATCCAGAGACAGAAGACAACAGAAGGTCATCCAGATGGAGGAGAAGACAGAAGGGCATACAGCTAGTGGAGAGGACAGAAGGGAATCCGGAGAGAGGAGAGAACAGAAGGGCATCCGGAAAGGGGGAGCACAGAAGGGCATCCTGAGACTGGAGAGAATAGAAAATCATCTGGACAGAGGAGAGAGGAGTAGAGATACCAGAGAGATAAGAAGAAAGAAGGTCATCCAGACAGAGAATAGAACAGAAGGGCATCCACAGAGAGGAGAAGACAGAAGGGCATCCAGAGAGAGGAGGTTACAGAAGGGCATCCAGCGTGAGGAGAAGAAAGAAGGGCATACACAGAGAGGAAAAGACACAAGGGAATCCAGAGAGAGGAGAGTACAGAATGGTATCAAGAGAGAGTAGAGAACATAAGGGCATCCAGAGAGAAGAGAAGACAGAAGGCCATCCAGAGAGAGGAGAGAACAGAAGGGCATCCAGAGAAAGGAGAAGACAGAAGGTCATCCAGAGAGAGAAGAGGACAGAAGGGCCTCCATAGAGAGGAGAGAATAAAAGGCCATGCAGAGAGTGGAGAATATATAAGGGCATCCAGAGAGAGGAGAGACCAGAAGTGCATTCAGAGAGAGGAGAAGACAGAAGTTCATCGGGAGAGAGGATAGAACAGAAGGGCATTCAGAGAAAGGAGAGCACAGAAGAGCATCCAGAAAGAGGAGAGAACAGAATGGCTTCCAGAGAGAGTAGAGGACAGAAGAGCATCCATATAGAGGGGAGAACAGAATGGTATCGAGAGAAAGGAGAGAACCGAAGGGCATACAAAACGAGGATAGGACAGAAGGACATCCAGAGATTGGAGAAAACAGAAGGGCATCCAGAGAGAGAGAGGAGAAGACAGAAGGGCATCCAGAGAGAGGAGAAGACACAAGGACATCCAGAAATAGGAGAAGACAGAAGGACATCAAGATAGAGGAAAGACCAGTAGGGCATCCAGAGACAGGAGAATACAGAAGGGCATCCAGGGAGGAGAGAGTAAAGAAAGGCATTTGGAGAGAGGAGAGAACAGAAAAGCATCCATAGAGAGGAGAAGACAGAAGGGCCTCCATATAGAGGAGCGTAAAGAAGGGCATAGAGAAAGAGGAGAGAACAGAAGGGCATCCAGAATGAGAAGAGGACAGAAGGACATCCACAGAGAGGAGAGGACACAAGGGAATCCAGCGAGATGAGAGAACAGAAGATCATCCAGATAGAGAAGAGAACAGAAGGGCATACAGATATATGAGACGACAGAAAAAAATCCAGAGAGCAGAGAACAGAAGGGCATCCAGAGAGATGAGAATACATCAGTAGAGAGGAGAGACCAGAAGGTCATCAGGAGATAGGAGAAGAAAGAAGTTCCTCCAGAAAGAGGAGAAGACCAAAGGGTATTCAGAGAGACGAGAAGACAGAAGGTCATCCAGAGAGAGGAGAGAACAGAAGGGCATCCAGAGTGAGGAGAGTACAGGAGAGAATCCATAGAGACACGAGTACAGAAAGACAACCAGAGAGATTAGAGGACAGAAGGGATCCAGAGAGAGGTGAGGACAGAAGGGCTTCCACAGAGAGGAGAGAAAAGAAGAGCATCGGATGAAAGGAGAAAACAGAAGGGCATCTAAAGAGAGGAGAGGACAGAAGGGCATACATAGAGAAGAGAAGACAGAAGGACATCCAGAGAGAGGAGAGGACAGAAGGGTATTCAGATAGAGGAGAGACCAGAAGGGCATCCAGAGAAAAGAGAAGACAGAAGGGCATCCAGTGAGAGAAGAGAACAGAAGGGCATCCAGAGGCAGGAGAAGACAGAAGGGAATGAATAGAGAGGTGAAAACAGAAGTGCATGCAGAGAGAGAAGAAAGAAGGGCATCCAGAGTGAAGTGAAGACAGAAGAGCATCCGGAGAGAGGAGAGATCAGAAGGTCATCCAGATAGAGGAGAACACAGAAGGACATCAAGAGAGAGGAGAGGACAGAAGGGCATCTAGGGAGAGGAAAGAACAGAAGGGCATCCAGATGGGGGAAAAGAAAAGGGCATCCGGAAAGAGGAGAGAACAGAAGGTCATCCAGAGAGATGAGACAACAGACGGTCATTCATAGTGACGAAAAGACAGAAGGGCATCAAGAGAGAGGAGAGGACAGAAGGGCATCTAAAGAGAAGAGAACAAAAGGGCATCCAGATAGAGGAGAAGACAGAAGTGCATCCAGAAAGATGAGAGAACAGAAAGACATGTAGAGAGAGGAAAAGAAAGAAGGGCATCCGTAGATAGGTTAAAACAGAAGGGCATCCAGAGAGAGGAGAAGACAGAAGTGCATCCAGAGAGATGACTGGACAGAAGAGCATCCAGAGAGTGCAGAGATCTGAAGGGCATACAGAGAGAGGGGGATACAGAAGGGCATCCAGATAGAGGAGAGGACAGAAGGGAATCAAGAGAGAGGAGGACACAAGGGCATCCAGATAGAGGAGAGAACAGAAGGGCATCCAGAGAGTGGAGAGTACAGAAGGTAATCCAGAGGAGAGAACAGAAGGTCATCCAGAGAGATGAGACAACAGACGGTCATTCATAGTGATGACAAGACAGAAGGGCATCCAGAGAGAGAAGAGGTCAGAAGGGCATCCAAAGAGAAGAGAACGGAAGGGCATCCAGATAGAGGAGAAGAGAGAAGTGGATCCAGAGAGATGAGAGAACAGAAAGGCATGTAGAGAGTGTAAAAGACAGAAGGGCATCCGTAGATAGGTTAAAACAGAAAGGCATCCAGAGAGAGAAGACAGAAGGGCATCCAGAGAGATGACTGGACAGAAGAGCATCCAGAGAGTGCAGAGATCTGAAGGGCATACAGAGATAGGGGAAGACAGAAGAGCATCCAGAGAGAGGAGAGGACAGAAGGGAATCAAGAGAGAGGAGAAGACAGAATGGCATCTGGATAAAGTAGAGAACAGAAGGTCATCCATAGAGAGGAGAAAACAGACGGTCATCCAGAGAGACAAAAAGACAGAAGGGAATCCAAAGAGAGGAGAGAACAGAAGGGCTTCCAGGGAGAGGAGAGGACACAAGGGCATTCAGAGATATGAGAGAACAGGAGATCATCCAGAGAGAGAAGAGAACAGAAGGGCTGCCAGAGAGAGGAGAAGACAGAAGGCCATCCCGAGAGAAGAGAGGAGAGAAATGGCATCCAGAGAGAGAAGAGCACAAAAGGGCATATGGATAGAGGAGAGAACAGAAGGGCATCCAGAGAGTGGAGAGTACAGAAGGGAATCCAGAGAGAGGAGAGAACAGAAGGGTATCCAGAGAGAGGAGAGGAAAATAGGGCATCCAGAAAGAGGAGAGTACAGAAGGGCATCCAAAGAAAGGAGAAGACAGAAGGGCATCCAGAGAGTGGAGAGGACAGAAGGACATCCCAAAAGAAGAAAGAACAGAAGGACATCCAGAGAGATGAGAGAACAGGAGAGAAGCCAGGAAGAGGAGAGAACAGAAGCCCATCCAGAGAGAGCGGAAGCGTGCAGGACATCCAGAGAGAGAAAAAAAACAAAGGGCATCCGGAGAGATGAGAAGACAGAAGGTCATCCAGAGAGAGGAGAGGTCAGAATGGCATCCAGTGAAAGGAGAGAACAGAATGGCATCTAGAGAGAGGAGAAAACAGAACCATATCCAGAGTGTGGAGAAAATTGTCGGGTATCCAGATGGAGGAGAAGACAGAAGGGCATCAAGTATATCGAGAGAACAAAAGGGCATAGGGAGAGAGGAGAAGACAGAAGGGCATCCAGAGAGAGGAGAGGACAGAAGGGCATCCAGAGAGAGGAGAGCACAAAAGGGAATCCAGAGAGATGAGAGAACAGAAGGATATCCAGAGAGAATAGAGGACACAAGGGCATCTTCAGAAAGGAGAGAAGAGAAGCACATCCAGAGAGAGGAGAAGACAATAAGGGAATCCAGAGAGAGGAGAAAACAATAGGGCATCCAGAGAGAGGAGAGGACAGAAGGGCATCCAGAGAGAGGAGAGGACAGTAGGGCATACTGAGAGAGAAGAGGGCAAAAGGATATCCAAAGACGAGAGAGAACAGAAAGGCATCTAGAAAGAGGAGAGAACAGAAGGGTATCTAGAGAGGGGAGAAAAAGAAGGGTATCCAGATGGAGGAGAAAATTGTCAGGCATCAAGGGAGAGGAGAAAACAGAAGGGCATCATGTAAGATGAGAGAATAGAAGGGCATAGGGAGAGAAGAGAAAACAGAAGGCCATCCCGAGAGAGGAAAGTACAGAAGGGCATCCAAAGAGAATAGAGGATAGAAGGAAATCTAGAGAGAGGAGAGAAGAGAAGGGCATTCAGAGAGAAGAGAATCCAAAAAGGGATTGTAGAAAGAGGAGAGAAGAGAAGGGCATTCAGAGAGAAGAGAATACAGAAGTGCATCTATAGAGAGGAGAGGACAGAAGGGCATTCAGAGAGTGGAATTCACAGAAGGAATTCCAGAGAGAGGAGAAGACAGAAGGGCATCAATAGAGAGGTGAAAACAGAAGTGCATCCAGAGAGAGGAGAGGAGAAAGTCATCCAGAGTGAAGGGAAGACAGAAGACCATCTGGAGAGAGGAGAGATCAGAAGGTCATCCAGATAGAGGAAAAGACAGAAGGACATCCAGAGAGATGAGTGGACAGAACGGCATCCGGAGAGAGGAGAGCACAGAATGGAATCCAGAGAGACAAGAGAACAGAAGGATATCCAGAGAGAATAGAGGACAAAAAGCCATCTTGAGAGAGGAGAGAAGAGCAGCTCATCTAGAGAGAGGAGAAGACAAAAAGGGAATCTAGAGAGAGGAGAGAACAGTAGGGCATCAGAGAGACGAGAGGACAGAAGGGCATCCAGAGAGAGGAAAGGACAGAAGGGCATCCAGGGAGAGGAGAGGACAGAAGAGCATCAAGAGAGAGGAGAGTACAGAGGGGATCCAGAGAGGAGAGAACTGAAAGCCATCCAGAGAGAGTGGAGAACAGAAGGGCATCCAGAGAGAGGAGAGGACAGAAGGCCATCCACAGAGATAAGAGAACAGATGGGCATTCAAAGAGTAGAGAAAACAGAAAGGCATCCAGAGAGAGTAGAGAATAGAATGGTATCCAGAGATCAGAGAAGACAAAAAGGCATCCAGAGAAAGGAGAAGACAGAAGGGCCTCCAGTGAGAGGAGAGAACAGAATGGCATCCAAAGCGAAAAAAAGACAGAAGGGCATCCATTGAGAGGTGAAAACAGAAGTGCATCCAGAGGGAGGTGAAGAGAGAAGGGCATCCAGAGTGAAGAGAAGACAGAAGAGCATTCCGAGAGAGGAGAGATCAGAAGGTCATCCAGAGAGAGGAGAAGACAGAAGGACAACCAGAGAGATGAGAGGACAGTAAAAATCCAGACAGAGGAGAGAACAAAGGGGCATAAAAAGAAAGGAGAGGACACAAGTTCTTCCAGAGATAGGAAAGAACTGAAAGGCATGTAGAGAGATGAGAGGACAGAAGGGCATCCACAGATTGGGAAGAACAGAAGAACATCGAGAGAGAGCAGACAACATAAGGGGATCCAAAGAGAGGGCAGGACAGAAGGGCATCCAGAGAGAGGAGAGAACAGAAGGGCATGTGGAGTGAAGACATGACAGAAGGGCTTCCAGAGAGAGAAGAAGACAGAGGGCATCCAGAGAAATTAGAGGACAGAAGAGAATCTAGAGAGAGAAGAAAACAGAAGGGCAACCAGAGATATGAGAGGACAGAAAAAAATTCAGAGAGATGAGAGGACAGTAGGGCATCCAGAGAGAGGAGAGGACAGAAGTGCATCAGGAGAGAGGAGAGAACATAAGGTGATCCAGAGAGAGGAGAAGACAGAAGGGCATCCAGAGTGAAGATAGTAAAGAAGGGCATACAGAGAGAGGAGAGAAATGAAGGGCATCCAGAAAGAGAGAACAGAAGAGCATCCAGAGAGCGGAGAGGACAGAAGGGCATCCAGAGAAAGTAGACAACAGAAGGACATCCAGAGAGAGGAGAAAACAGAAGGGCATCCAGATAGAGTAGAGACCAGAAGGACATCCAGAGGGATGAGAATACAGAAAGGCATCCAGAGAGAGGATAGGACAGAAAGTCATACAGAGAGGAGAACAGAATGGAATCCAGAGAGAGGAGAGAACAGAAGGGCATCAAGAGAGAGGAGAGTAAAGAAAACCATACAAGAGAGGAGAGAACAGAAGGGCATCCAGAAAGAGGAGAGAGCAGAGGGCATCCAGAGAGCGGAGATGACACAAGGGCATCCAGATAGAGGAGAGAACAGAAGGGCATACAGATAGAGGAGAGAACAGAAGGGTATCCAGAGAGAGGAGAGGAAAATAGTGCATCCAGAGAGAGAAGAGAACAGAAGGGCATCAAAGAAAGGAAGAGACAGAAGGGCATCCAGAGAGTGGAGAGGACAGAAGGACATCCCAAAAGAAGAGAGAACTGAAGGGCATCCAGAGAGATGAGAGCACAGGAGAGAATCAAGAAAGAGAAGAGAACAGAAGCCCATGCAGAGAGAGAGAAGAGTGCAGGACATCCAGAGAGGGAAAAGGACCGAAGGGCATCCAGAGAGAGGAGAAGACAGAAGGACATCCAGAGAGAGGAGAGGACAGAATGGCATCCAGTGAAAGGAGAGAAAAGAAGGGCACCTAGAGAGAGAGGAGAAAACAGAACCATATCAATAGTGAGGAGAAAATTGTCGGGCATCCATATGGAAGAGATGACTGAAGGGCATCAAGAGAATCGAGCGAACAGAAGGGCATAGAATGAAAGGCAAAGACAGAAGGGCATCCAGAGAGAGGAGAGAACAGAAGGGCATCCAGAGAGAAGAGAGCACAAAAGGGAATTCAGAGAAATTAGAGAACAGAAGGATATCCAGAGCGAATAGAGGACACAAGGGCATCTTAAGAAAGGAGAGAAGAAAAGCACATCCAGATAGAGGGGAAGACAAAAAGTGAATCCAGAGAGAGGGTAGAACAGTAGGGCATCCAGAGAGAGGAGAGCACAGAAGAACTTCCAGAGAGAAGAGAGGACAGAAGGGCATCCCGAGAGAGGAGAGGACAGAAGGGCATCCAGTGAGAGGAGAGGACAGAAGGGCATCTAGAGAGAGGAAAGGACAGAAGGGCATACATGGACATGAGAGGTCAGAAGGGCATCCACAGAGAAGAGAGAACAGACGGACATCCAGAGAGCAAAGACAGAGGGCATTCAGAGAGAGGAGATTACAGAAGGGCATCCAGAGAGAGGAGAGGACAGAATGGCATCCAGTGAGAGGAGAGGACAGAAGGGCATCTAGAGAGAGGACAGGACAGAAGGGCATCCAGAGAGAGCAAAAGACAGAAGGGCATCTATAGAGAGGAGAAGACAGAAGGGCATCCAGAGAATGGAGAGGACAGAAGAGCATCGAGGGAGAGGATAGAACAGAAGGACATCCAGAGAGAGGAGAGGACTGAAGGGTATCCAGAAACAGGAGAAGACAGAAAAGCATCCAGAGAGAAGAGAGGACAGAAGGGCATCCAGAGAGAGGAGAAGACAGAAAGGAATCCAGAGAGAGGAGAGGAGAGAAGGGCATCCAGAGAGAGGAGAGTACAGAATGGCAGCCAAAGAGATGAGAGAACAGAAGGGCATCCAGAGAGAGGAGAAAACAGAAGGGCATCCAGAGATAGGACAGGACAGAAGGGCATCCAGAGAGAGGAGAGAAGAAAAGGGCATCCAGAGTGGGGAGGAGGCAGAAGGGCATCCAGGGAGAGGAGAGTACAGAACGGCATCCGGAGTGAGGAGAGAAGAGAAGGGCATCCAGAGAGAGGTGAGAACTGAAGAGCATACAGAGAGGACAGAAAGGCATATAGAGAGATGAAAAACAGAAGGGCATCTATAGAGAGGAGAAGACAGAAAGGCATCAGGAGAGATGAGAGGAGAGCAAGGCTTCCAAAGAGAGGAGAGGACAGAAGGGCCTCGTGATTGAGGACAAGATAGAAGGGCATCTAGAGAGACAAAAGAACACAAGGGCATCCAGAGAGATGAGAGAACAGAAGAGCATCCAGAGATAGGAGAGAACAGAAATACATCCAGAGAGATGAGAAAACAGAAGGGCATCCAGAGAGAGGAGAAGAAAGAAGGGCATCCAGACAGAGTAGAGGACAGAAGGTCATCCAGATAGAGGAGAAGACAGAAGTGCATCCAGAGAGAGTAGAGAACAGAAGGGCATCCAGAGAGGAAAGTCAGAATGGCATCCAGAGAGTGGAGAGTAGAGAAAGGCATCTAGAGAGAGGAGAGGAAATACAGGCATCCAGAGAGAAGAGAGAACAGAATGTCATCCAGAAAGAGGAGAGAACAGAAAGGCATCCAGAGAGAGAAGAAGACAGAAGGGCATCCAGGGATAAGAGAGTAAAGAATGGCATCCAGTGTCAGGAGAGAACAGAAGGGCATCCCGTGACAGGAGAGAACAGAAGAGCATCCAGATTGAGGAGAGGACAGAAGGGCATCCAGAAAGAGAATACAGAACGGCATCCAGAGTGAGGAGAGGACAGAAGGGCATCCATAGATAGGAGAAGACAGATGGGCATCCTGAGAGAGGAGAGGAAAGAAGGGCATCAAGAGAGAGGAGAGAACAGAAGGGCATTCTGAGAGAGAAGAGTACTGAAAAGCATCCAGAGAGATGAGAGAACAGAAAAGCATCAAGAGAGAGGAGAGAATAGAAGGTCATACAGAGAAAGGTCAAACAGAGGATCATCAAGAGAGAGAAGAAACAACGTTATCCAGAGACAAGAGAGGACAGAAGGGCATCCGGAGAGAGCAGAGAACAGTAGGTCATCCAGAGAGAGAGAGGAGAAGACAAAAGTGCATCATTAGACAGGAGAAAACAGAAGAGAATCCAGAGAGAGGAGAGAACAAAAGGGCATCCAGAGAGAGTAGAAGACAGAATGGCATCCAGAGAAAGGAGAGGACAGAAGGGCCTACAGAGAGAGTTGAGAACAGAAGGGCATGCAGAGAGAGGGGAGGACAGAAGAACATCCAGAGAGAGGAAAAGACAGAAAAATATCCAGATAGAGTAGAGGAGAGAAGGTCATCGGGAGAGAGGAAAGAACAGAAGGGCATCCAGAGAGAGGAGAAAACAGTAGGTCATCCAGAGAGAGAGGAGAAGACCAAAGAGCATCCTGAGAGAGGAAAAGGCAGAAGGGCATCTATAGAGAGGAGGAGACAGAATGGCATCCAGAGAATGGAGAGGACAGAAGAGCATCGAGAGAGAGGAAAGGACTGAAGGGTATCCAGAGAGAGGAGAAAACAGAAAAGCATCCAGAGAGAAGAGAGGACAGAAGGGCATCCAGAGAGAGGAGAAGACAGAAGGGAATCCAGAGAGAGGAGAGGACAGACGCGCATCCAGAGAGAGGAGAGTACAGAATGGCAGCTGGAGAGATGAGAGAACAGAAGGGCATCCAGAGAGAGGAGAAAACAGAAGGGCACCCAGAGATAGGACAGGACAGAAGGGCATCCAGAGAGAGGAGAGTACAGAAGGCCATCCGGAGTGAGGAGAGAACTGAAGGGCACTCAGAGAGAGAGAGGAGAAGACAGAAGAGCATTATGAGAGAGGAGAAAACAGAAGAAAATCCAGTGAAAGGAGAGAACAGAACGGCATCCAGAGATAGTAGAAGACAGAAGGGCATCCAGAGAAAGGAGAGGACAGAAGAGCATCCAGAGAGTACAGAACAGAAGCGCATCCAGAGAGAGAAGAGAACAGAAGGGCATCCAGAGAGTGGAAAGAACAGAAGGGCATCCAGAGAGAAGAGATAACAGAAGAGTATCCTGACAGAGGAGAGGACTGAAGATCATCCAGAGGTAGGACAGAACAGAAGGTCTTCCAGAGAGAGAAGAGTACAGAAGGGCATCCTGAGTGAGGAGAGAACAGAATGGCATTCAGGGAGAGGACAGAACAGAAGGGCATCCAGAAAGAGGAGAAAACAGAAGGTCATACAGAGAGAGGAGAGGACAGAGGAGTATCCAGAAAGAGGAGAAGACCCAAGGGTATCCAGATACAGAAGAGGACAGAAATGCATACGGAGAGAGTAGTAGAGAAAAGGGCATCCAGAGAGAGGAGAGAACAAATGGGCATCCAGAGAGAGGAGTGTACAGAAACGAATCCAGAGCGGAGAGGACAGAAGGGCATCCAGGGAGAGAAGAGGACAGAAGGACATGCCAAAAGTGGAGAGGACCGAAGGGCATCTAGAGAGAGGAGAGGACAGAAGGGCGTCCAGGGAGAGGAGAGAACAGAAGGGCACCCAGAGAGTGAAGAGGACAGAAGGGCATCCAGAGAAAGAAGAGGACAGAAGGGCGTCCAGAGACAGAAGAAGACAGAAGGGCATCCCAAAAGAGGAGAGGACTGAAGGCATCTAGAGAGAGGATAGGATAGAGAGAGGATAGAGGATAGGATAGGAAAGAAATCCAGGGAGAAGACAGAACAGAAGGGCATCCAGAGAGTGGAGAGGACAGAAGGGCATCCAGAGTATGGGGAGGACAGAAGGGCATCCAGAGAGTGTACAGGACAGAAGGGCATCCAGGGAGAGGAGAGAACTGAAGGGAATCCAGAGAGTGGAGAAGACAGAATGGCATCCAGTGAGAGGAGAAGACAAAAGGGCATCCATAGAGAGGAGAGAACAGAAGGGCATCCAGACAGAGGAGAGTACAGAAGAGCATCCAGAAAGAGTAGAGGACAGAAGGGTATCCTGAGAGAGTAGAGAACAGTAGGGCTTCCGGAGAGAGGAGAGGACAGAAGGGCACCCAGAGAGATGAGAGGACAGAATGGCATCCTTTCTTCTGTCAAGAGTGAGAAGAAGGTCTATGTGTTGGACAGTGGGGAGGACATTTATGTTGTGGATTGTGTGAAGGACGTCCATTTTGTGGACATTGGGAAGGACCTCCGTGGGGTGGACAGTGGGAAGCATGTCACTCTCGTGGATAGTGATGAGAAACACCATGTGGTGGACAGTTTGAAGGATATCTCTGTGGTGTACATAGAGGAAGACATCATTTTGTGGACATTGGGAAATAAGTTCCTATTGTTGACAGCAAGGTGTACCTATCTGTGTTGGACAGTTTGAAGGACATGACTATTGTGGATAGTGCAGAGGACGTCCTTTTTGTGGACAGTGGAAAGGACATCCCTTTGGTGGACAGTAGAGAGGATTTCCCTGTTGTGGACAGTGGGAAGGTGGTCCCGATGGAGGACCATGGAAAGGACATGCCTGTTGTGGACAGGGAAGAGAACATCCCTGTGGTGGTTTGTGGAAAGGACGTCCCTGTTGTGGACAGTGATAATGAGGTTCCTGTGGTGGACATTGTACGGACATATATATTGTGGACTGTGGGAAGGACGTCCCTGTTGTGAACATTGGGAAAGAATTTTTGTGGTGAACATTGAGAAGGATGTCACTCTGGTGGATATTGGGGAGGAACTCCCTGTGGTGGACAGTGGGAAGGATGTCCCTGTGGTGGAGAGAGGGGAGGTCATCATTTATGTGGACAGTGGTAAGGACATCCCTGAGGTGGATAGTAGAGAGGACCTCTCAGTGGTGAACAGTGGGAAGAAGGTCCCTGTGGTGGAGTGGGAAGTACATTTATGTTATGGATTGTGGGAAGGACATACATGTTTTAGACATTGGGAAGGACCTCCGTGTGTTCTACAGTGGCAAGCATGTCCCTCTGGTGGACAGTGGGAAGGACCACCATGTGGTGGACAGTGGGATGGACGTCCCTGAGGTGGAGAGAGGAAAGGACATCATTGAGGTGGACATAAGGAAGTATGTTCCTGTTGTGGACATCAGGGTGTACCTTTCTTTGGTGGACAGTGGGAAGTACATGCCTGTTGTGGACAGTTCTGTGGACATCCCTGTGGTGGACAGTGGAAAGGACATCCATGTGGTGGATAGTAGAGAGGACTTCCCTGTGGTGGACAGTGGGAATGAGGTCACTGTAGTGGAGAGTGAAAAGGACATGCCTGTTGAGGACAGTACGGAGGACATCCCTGTGGTGTACACTGGAAAGGAAATCCCTGTAGTGCACAGTAGAGAGGACTTCTCTCTGTGGTGGACAGTGGGAAGGATCTCCCTATGGTGGACATTGGAAGTACATATATCGTGTGGACTGTTGGAAGGTCGTCCCTGTTGTGGACATTGGTAAAGACCTTTTGGTGGACAGTGGGAAGGATGACCCTCTTGTGGACAGTGGGGAGGATATCCCTGTGGTGGAATGTGGGAAGGACATCCCTGTTATGATCTGAGGGGAGAATACCACTGAGGTGGACAGTGGGATAGATGTAATGTGGGGAGGACATTCCTTTGGTGGATAGTGGGGAGGACGTTTCTGTGGTGGAAAGTGGAAGAATATCCCTGTGGTGGACAGCAGGGAGGACATCTCTGTGGTCTACAGTGGGAAGGAAATCTCTGTTGTGGCCAGTGGAAAGAATATTCCTGTGGTGCACAGTTGTGAGGACGTCCCTGTTTTGCATAAGAGGATGTCCCTGTGGTGCAAAGTGAGGAGGATGTTTCTTTGGTGGACAGTGGGAAAGATGTCCATGTGGTGGACTGTGAGGAGGTCCACTCTGTAGTGAACATTGGGGAGTTTTATGGATGTCCTTGTGGTACACAGGTGGAAGTCCTTGAGGTGCACAATGAGGAGGAACTCTCTGATGGATAGTTGAGAGGAAATCATGGGGTGGACAATTGGGTGGACCTCCCTGTGGTGAAAAGTGTGTAGAACATCCTTGTAGTGGACAGTGGTGAGGACAACCCTGTGGTAAACTGTGGGAATGATGTGCATTTTGTGGGCATTGGAAGAATGTCCATGTTGTATACAAGAGGAGCACATCCTTATGTTGGACAGTGGGAAGGATGACCCTGTGCTTGACAAAGGTAGGATGTCTCTGTGGTAGACAGTGGGGATGATATCCCTGTTTGGTAAGTGGGGAGGATATCCTTGTTGTGGATAGTGGGGAGGACATCTCTGTAGTGGACATTGGGAAGAATGTTTCTGTTTGGACAGCAAAAAGGACCACTCTGTGGTGTACAATGGGAAGGATGTCCCTCTGGTGGACAGTGGAGAGAATGTACCTGTGGTGGACAGTGGAAAGGACGTTCTATGGTGGACAGTGAGAAGACTGTCCCTGCGGTGTAGAGCAGGGATTACCTCTTTCTGGTGGACAGTGGGAAGGAAATCCCTGTTGTGGACACTAAAAAGATGTACCTTTTGTGCATATTGGGGTTCATGTCTCACCGGTGAACAGTGGGAAGGACATCCCTGTGGTGGAAATTGGTGAGGATGCCCCTGTAGTGGACAGCAGGAAGGACATTACTTTTGTGGACAGTGGGTAGGTCGTCCCTGTGGTGGAAAATTCAAAGTATGTCCCTGTGGTGCACAGTGTTAAGGACATCCCTCTTGTGCACAGGAGGTTATCTTTGTGGTGGAGAGTGGGGAGGACCACACTGTGGTGGACTGTAGGGTACGATATCCCTGTAGTGAACAGTGGGAAGGACATCTTGGTGGTGGACAGTGAAGAGGAACTCTCTGTGTTGGAAAGTTGGGATGATATCCCTGTGGTGGACAGTGAAAAGCATGTCTTTTTATGTAGTGGGGAGGACATCCCTGTGGTGCACAGGTAGAAGGATGTCCCTGTGGTGAACAGTGTGGAGGATGTACCTGTGGTGGACACTGGTAACGAAGTTCTTGTTTTGGAGAGTTTAGTGGACATGTCTGGGGTGGACAGTAGTGAAGATGTTTATGGTGTGCACTGGAAGATGTCCCTGTGGTGCACATTCGTGAGGACATCCTTGTTGTTCACAGGAGGATGTCACTGTGGTGCACAGTGCGGAGGATGTCCCCGTGGTTTACAGTGGGAAGGACGTCCCTGTGTTTGACAGTTGGAAGGAAATCCCTGTGGTAGACTGTGGAAAGGACGTCTTTGCAGTGGACATTGGTGAGAGAATTTCACTGTGGTGAACAGTGGGGATGATGGCCTCGTGAACAGTGGGGAGGAGGTTCCTGTGGTGCACAAGAAAATGTCTTTTTGGTGGACAGTGGGAAGGATTTCCCTGGAGTGGAGAATGCAGAGGACATCTCTGTGATGGACAGTGGTAAGAACATTTCTGTTATGCACAGAAGAATGTCCCTGTGGTGCACAGTGGAAAGGATGTTCCTGTGGTGTACGGTGGGAAGGATTTCCCTGTGGTGGACATTGTTGAGGACGACCCTGTGGAAAATAGTGGTAAGGATGTCCCTGTGATGGACAGCAGGGAGAACCATTATGTGGTGGACAGTGGGTAGGATGTCCCTGCGATGGGAAGAGGGGAGGTAGTCACTGAGGTGGTAAGTAGGAAGGACATCTTTGTGGTATAGAGTGGTGAGTACTTCACTTTAGTGCACACTGAGGAGGACATCCCTGTGGATTCCACTGTGGAGGACATCCGTGTGGTGGAATATGGGGAGGACATTTCTGCGGTGGATGGTGGTGACCACTTCCCTGTGGTGGACAGAGGGGTGGATGTCCATGTAGTTGACAGTTGGAAGGACGTCCCTGTAGTGGACAGTGGAGAGGACTTCTCTTTGGTGTACAGTGCGGAATACATTCCTGTGGTGGACATTGGGGAGGATGCCTTGTGGTTGACGGTGGTGATGACGTTTCTCTGGTGCAAAAGAGAATGTCCCTTTGGTGGACTTTGGGAATGAGGTCCGGGTTGTGGAGAGTGCAGAGAACATCTCTGGGGTTGATAGTGGTGAGGACATCCATGGTGTGCATAGGAGGAATTTTTTTGGTGCACAAGGATGAGGACATCCCTGTTGTGCGTGGGAGGATGTCCCTGTGGTGCAGAATGGTGAGGATGTCCTTATGGTGAACAGTGAGAAGGAAGTCCCTGTGGTGGACAGCTGGGAGAAACTCTCTGTTGTGGACAGTGGGAAGGACATCACTTAGGTGAACATTGGGTAGGACGTTCATATGTTGGACAGTGGGAAGGACATCTCTTTTTGGGATAGTGTGGAGGACATTACTGTTGGGGACAGTGGGAAGTACATCACTGTGGTGGACAGCAGGGAGGTCCTCTCTGTGGTTGACATTGGTAAAGATGTCCCAGTGATGGACAGTGATGAGTACTTATCTTTGGTGGACAGTGGATTTGATGTTTTTCTGGTGGACAGTGGAGAGGAACTTCCTGTGGTTTACAGTGTGGTGGACATGCCTGTGGTGGACAGTGGAGAGGACCTCCCTGTAGTGGGCAGTGGGAAGGACATGTATGTAGTGGACAGTGGGGAAGATGTTTCTGTGGTGGAGAGTGGAGAGGAAGTCCCTCTGGTGGACAGTGGTGAGGATGTTCTTCTTGTGGACACTGGGGAGAAAGTTTCTGTTGTTGTTTGTAAAGAGGACATCCCAGAGGTGTACAGTGGAGAGTTTTTCCTTGTTTTATACAGTGAGGAGGACATCCCTGTGGTGGAGAGTGGTAAGAATATCCCTGTTGTGCACAGGAAAATGTCCCTGTTGCTCAAAGTGGGTAAAATGTCCAAGTGGTGAACAGTGAAAAAGATGTCTCTGTGGTGGACAATTTTGAGGATGTCCCTGTGGTGGACAATGGGAAGGATGTCCTTTTGGTGGACAACAGGGAGGAATACTCTATGGTGGACTGTATGAAGAACATCCTTGTGGTGGCCAGTGGGGAGGATGTACCAGTTGTGGACAGTGGGGAGGATGTCTCTGTGGTGCACAGTTGAAAGATGTACCTTTGGAGGACAGTGGGAAGAGTGTCCCTTTGGTGGACAGTGGGAAGGATATTCCTGTGGTAGAGAGTGGGTAGGATGTCCCTGTGGAGGGCAGTGGGTAGAACGTCTCTGTGGTGGACAGTGGGAAGGACATCCCTGTTATGAACAGTGGGGAGAATATTTCTGTGGTGGACAGTTGAAATGACGTCCCTGTGGTGGAAATTGGAGAGGACCTACCTGTAGTGAAGATTGGGGAGGACCTCACTGTGGTAGACAGTGGGTAGGACGTCCCTGTGGTGGACAGTGGGTAGTACGTTCCTTGGTGGACACTCGGGAGGACGTCCCTGTGGTGGACAGTGTAAAAAATATCACTGTTGTGGACAGTGGGGAGGACGTCCCTGTGGTGGACAGTGAAAAGGTTATCACTTTGATGGACAGTAGAGAGGACCTCTCTGTGGTGGACCGTGGGAAGGAGGACCCTGTGGTGGAAAGTGGGAAGGACATTTATGTTGTGGACTGTGGGAAGAACATCCCTGTTGTGGACAGTGTTGAGGATGTCACAGGTTTGGACTGTGGTAAGGACATCCCTTTGGTGGACAGTAGAGAAGACCTTTCTGTGGTGAACAGTGGGAAGAAGGTCCATGTGTTGGACAGTGATGAGGACATTTATGTTTTGGATTGTGGGAAGGACGCCCATGTTGTGGACATTGGGAAGGACCTCTGTATGGTGGACAGTGGAAAGCTTGTCACTCTCGTGGGCAGTGGGGAGAATCAACATGTGGTGGACAGTGGGAAGGACATCTCTGTGGTGGACAGAGGAGAGGACATCATTTAGTGGACATTGGGAAGTACGTTCCTGTTGTGGTCAGCAGCATCTACCTTTCTGTGTTGGAGAGTGGGAAGGACATGCCTGTTGTGGACAGTGTGGAGAACTTCCCTTTGGTGGACAGTGGAAAGGACATCCCTGTGGTGGACAGTAGAGAGGACTTCACTGTGGTGGACATTGGGAAATAGGTCCCTGGGGTGAACCATGGAAAGTACATGCCTGTTGTGGAAAGGGCAGAGTACATCCCTGTGGCTGGACAGTGGAAAGGACATAGCAGTGGTGGACAGTAGAGAGGACTTACCTGTGGTAGACAGAGAGAAGGAGGTACCTTTGATGGACAGTGGGAAGGACATTTATGTTGTGGACTGTGGGAAGGATGTCCTTGTTGTGGATATCGGGAAATACCTCCTTGTGGTGAACAGGGGGAAGGATGTCCCTCTGCTGGACATTGGAGAGGAACTCCCTGTGTTGGACAGTGGGAATGATGTCTCTGTGTTGGGGAGAGGGGAGTTCATCACTTAGGTGGACAGTAGTAAGAACATCCCTGTGGTGGATAGTAGAGAAGACCTCTCTGTGGTGAACAGTGGGAAGAAGGTCCCTATGGTGGAACATGGGAAGGACATTTATGTTGTGGATTGTGGGAAGGACATACATGTTGTGAACATTGAAAATGAACTCCGTGTGTTCTACAGTGGTATAAATTTCCCTCTGGTAGACAGTGGGGAAGACCACCATGTCATGGACAGTGGGAAGGATGTCTCTGTGGTAGACAGAGGAAAGGGCATCATTGAGTTGGACATTATGTAGTATGTTCCTATTGTGGACAGCAGGGTGTACCTTTCTGTGGTGGACAGTGGGAAGGACATGCCTATTGTGGAGAGTGCAGTGGATATTTCTGTGGTGGACAGTGGAAAGGAAATCCCTGTGGTGGACAGTAGAGAGGACTTCACTGTGGACAACAGTGGGAAAATGGTCCCTGTGGTGGAGAGTGAAAAGGACATGCCTGTTGTGGACAGTGCGGAGGACATCACTGTGGTGAACAATGGAAAGGACATCCCTGTGGTGGACATTAGAGAAGACTTCCCTGTGGTGGACAGTGGTAAGGAGGTCCCTGTGGTGGACATTGAAAGGACATATATGGTGTGGACTGTGGGAAGGACATCCTTGTTGTGGACATTGGGAAAGACCTTTTGGTGGACAGTTGGATAAATGACCCTCTTGTGGACAGTGGGGAAGACATCCCTGTGGTGGAAATTGGGAAGGACATCCCTGTTATGGTCTGAGGGGAGGATATCAGTGAGGTGGACAGAGAAAAGGATTTCCCTGTGGTAGAATGCAGGGAGGACCTTTCTGTTGTGAATTAGGGGAAGACCATCCCTTTTGTAGACAATGGGGAGGACATCCCTGTGGTGGACAGTTGGGAGGATTTCACTGTGGTGGACAGTGGGGAGGATGTTACTGTGGTGCACTGGAGAATGTCCGTGTGGTGCATAGTCGGAAGGATGTCCATATGGTGAAGAGTGCAGAGGAGATCTCTGTGGTGGACAGTAAGGACATCCCGGTTATGCCCAGTTGGGAGGATGTCACTGTTGTTGACAGTGGGAAGGACTTCACTGTGTTTGATAGTTGGGAAGACATCCCTGTTGTGGACAGTTGGGAGGATATCAGTGTGGTGGAGAGTTGAGAGGATTTCACTGTGGTGGACAGTGCAGATGACAGCCTTGTAGACAGTAAGAACAAAGTTCCAGTGGTGCACAAGAGAATGTTTCTTTGTTGGACAGTGAGAAGTATGTCCTCGTAGTAGGGAGTGCAGAGGACATCTCTGGGGTGGACAGTGGTAAGAACATTCCTGTTGTGCACAGGAGGATGTCCCTGAGGTGTACAGTGGTGAGGACATCACTGGGGTGGACAGGCAGAAGAATGTTCCTGTTGTGGACAGTGGGGAGGACCTCCCTGTGGTGGACAAAGTGTAGGATGTACCTGTGGTTTACAGTGTGGTGGAAATTCATGTTGTGGACAGTGGTGAGGACATCCCTGTAGTGGACATTGGTGAGGAAAACCAGGTTGAGGACAGTGGTAAGGATGTCCTTGTGGTACACAGGAGGATGTCCCTGTGGTGGACAGTGGGAAGGATATCTTTTTGATGAACAGTGGAAAGGACATCCCTGTGGTGGACAGTTGGGAGGACCACCCTGTGGTGGATAGTGGAGAGGACATTTCTGTGGTGGATAGTGTGATGCACATGTTTTTTTTGTGGACTCGGTGAAGGACGTCAATGTGGTGGACAGTGGAAAGGACATCCCTGTGGTGGACAGTAGAGATGACTTTCCTGTGGTGGACAGTGTGAAGGAGTACCCTGTGGTGGACAGTGGGAAGAACATATATGTTATGGACTGTGGGAAGGGGTCCCTGTTGTGGACATTGGGAAAGACCTCTTTGTAGTAGACAGTGGGAAGTGTGTGCCTCTGGTGGACAGTGGGGAAGACCTCCTTTTGTTGGACAGTGGAAAGGACATCCGTTATGATCTGAGGAGAGGATATCACGAGGTGGACAGTGGGAAAGACGTCCTCTTGGTGTACAGCAGGGAAGACCTTTCTGGTGTGAATTGTGGGAAGGACATCCCTGTTGTAGACGGTGGGGAGTACATCCCAGTGGTGGACATTGCGGAAGATTTCACTGTGATCGACAGTGGGGAGGATGTTACTGTGGTCCACTGGAAAATGTCTCTGTGGCACATTGTAAGAAAAATGTCCATATGTTGGAGAGTGCGGAGGATTCTCTGTGGTGGACAGTGGTTAGACATCCCTGTTGTGTAAAGGAGGATGTCTCTCTGGAGCACAGTCGGGAGGATGTCCCTGTTGTTTACAGTGGGAAGGACTTCGTTGTGTTTGACAGTTGGAAGGACATCCGTGTTGTGGAGAGTTTGGAGGATGTCCCTGTCTTGGAGAGTTGAGAGGATTTCACTTTGGTGGACAGTGTGGATGATGGCCTTGTGGAAAGTAAGGACACTGCTCCTGTGGTGCACAAGAGAATGTCTCTATGATGGATACTGAGAAGTCTGTCCTTGTAGTGGTGTGTGCACAAGACATCTTTGGGGTGGACAGTGGTAAGAACATCCCTGTAGTGCACAGGAGGATGTCTCTGTGGTGTACAGTTGGAAGGACATCCCAGTGATGGACAGTGAAGAGGACTTCCCTGTGGTGGACCGTTGAAATGATGTCCTTGTGTTTGACAATGGGAAGGACATCTGTTTGGAGGACAGTGGGGTGGACATCACTGTGGTGGACAGGCAGAAGGTTGTCCCTATGTTGGACAGAGGGGAGGACCTTCCTTTTGTGGACAGTGGGTAGGATTTCCCTGTGGATTACATTGAGAAGGATATTCATGTGGTGGACGGTGGTGATGACTTCCCTGTAGTGCATATTGTTGAGGACAACCATGTTGTGGACAGTGGTAAGGATGTCCTTTTAGTACACAGGAGGATGTCCCTATTATGGACAGTGGGAAGGTCATCTGTTTGGATGACCATGGAAAGGAAGTCCCTGTGCTGGACAGTTGGGAGGACATCCCTGTGATGGACACTGGGGAGGATATTTCTATTGTGGATAGTGGGGTGGACGTCTCTGTGACAGAATGTGTGTAGGATATCCTTTTGGTGTACAGTGGGGAGGAGGTTTCTGTGGTGGAATGTGGTATGAATGTCCCTGTGGTGGACAGCAGGGAGGACATCTCTGTGGTCTACAGTGGGAAGGACATCTCTGTTGTGGACAGTGGAAATAATATTCCTGTGGTGCACAGTTGTGAGGACGTCCCTGTTGTACATAGGAGAATGGCTCTGTGGTGCAAAGTGAGGAGGATGTTTCTTTTGTGGACATTGGGAAAGACCTCCATGCGGTGGACTGTGGGAAGGACGTCACTGTGCTGGATATTGGTGAAGATGATCCTGTGGTGGAAAATTTTATGGATGTTCTTGTGGTACACAGGGGACATCCCTGTAGTGGACAGTGGGGAGGACCTGTCTCTGATGGATAGTGGGGAGGAAATCCCTGTGGTGATCAGCTGGTTGGACCTCACTGTTGTGGACAGTGGAAAGAATATTCCTGTGGTGCACAGTTGTGAGAACATTTCTTTTGTGCATAGGATGATGTCCCTCTGGTGCAAAGTGAGGTGGATGTCCTGCTGGTGGACAGTGGGAAAGATGTCCTTGTGGTGGACTGTGGGGAGGTCCACTCTGTAGTGAACATTGGGGAGGATGTCCCTGTGGTGGACATTGGGGAGGAACTCCCTGTGGTGGACAGTGGGAAGGATGACACTGTGGTGGATAGTAGATAGGTCCCCTATGTGGTGAACATGGGAAAAAGGTCCTTGTGGTGGAGAGTGGGAAGGACATTATGTTGTGGATTGTGGGAAGGACATACATTTTATGGACATTGGGAAGGACCTCCATGTGTTCTACAGTGGCAAGCATGTCCCTCTGATGGACAGTGGGGAGGACCACCATGTGGTGGACAGTGGGAAGCAGGTCCCTGTTATGGACATTGGAAGGACAAATATGGTGTGGACTGTAGCAAGGATGTCCCAGTTGTGGACATTGCTAAAGACATTCTTGTGGTGTACAGTGGGAAGGATGGCCCTCTTCTGGACTGTGGGAGGACGTTTCTGTGGTGAAAAGTGGGAAGGACATCCCTGTTATGGTCTGCGGGGAGGATATCACTGATGTGGAATGAGGGAAGGACATCCCTGTGGTGGACAGCAGGGAGGACCTTTCTGTTTTCAATTGTGGGAAGGACATTCCTGTTGTAGACAGTGGGGAGTATGTCCCTGATGTAGACAGTGGGGAGGATTTAAATATGGTGGACTTTGGGGAGGATGTTTCTGTGGTGGATAGTATGATGCACATGTTTTTTTTGTGGACTCGGTGAAGGACGTCAATGTGGTGGACAGTGGGAAGGACATCCCTGTGGTGGACAGTAGAGAACACTTTCCTGTGGTGGACAGTCTGAAGGAGTACCCTGTGGTGGAAAGTGGGAAGGACATTTATGTTGTGGATTGTGGGAAGGACGTATATTTTATGGACATTGGGAAGGACCTCCGTGTGTTCTACAGTGGCAATCATGTCCGTCTGGTGGACAGTGGGGAGTACCACAATATGGTGGACAGTGTAAAGGACGACCCTGTGGTGGACAGAGGAAAGGACATCATTGAGGTGGACATTAGGATGTTCGTTCTTGTTGCGGACAGCGTGGTGTACCTTTCTTTGGTGGACAGTGGGAAGGACATGACTGTTTTGGACAGTGCATTGGACATCCCTGTGGTGAACAGTGGAAATGACATCCCTGTGGTGGGCAGTAGAGAGGACTTCCTTGTGGTGGACAGTGGGAAAGAGGCCCCTGTGGTGGACATTGGAAGGACATATAGTGTGGACTGTGGGAAGGACGTCAATGTTGTGGACATTGGGAAAGACATTCTTGTGGACAGTAGGAAAGATGACCCTCTTGTGGACAGTGGGGAGTATGTTTCTGTGGTGGAAAGTGGGAAGAACATCCGTGTTATGGTCTGAGGGGAGGATATCACTGATATGGAAAGAGGGAAGGACGTCCCTGTGGTGGACAGCAGGGAGGAACTTTCTGTTTTGAATTGTGGGAAGGACATCCCTGTTGTAGGCAGTGGGGAGGACATCCCTGTGGTGGACTGTGGGGAAGATGCTACTGTGGTGGCACTGGAGAACGTCCCTTGTGGTGCATAGTAAGAAGGATGTCCATATGGTGGAGATTGCAGAGGACATCTCTGTGGTGGAAAGTGGTTAGGACATCCCTGTTGTGCCCAGTGGGGAGGATGTCCCTGTTATTTACAGTGGGAAGGACTTCACTATGTTTGATAGTTGGGAGGACATCCCTGTTGTGGACAGTTGGGACGATGTCACTGTGGTGGAGATTTGAGAGGATTTCACTGTGGTGGACACTGCAAATGATGGCCTTGTAGACAGTAAGAACAATGTTCCTGTGGTACACAAAAGAATGTCTTTTTGGTGGACAGTGAGAAGTATGTCCTTGTACTGGGGAGTGCAGAGGACATCTCTGGGGTGTACAGTGGTAAGAACATCCCTGTTGTGCACAGGAGAATGTCTCTGAGGTGTACAGTGGGGAGGACGTCACTGTGGTGGACAGGCAGAAGGATGTTCCAGTTGTGGACAGTGGGAAGAACCTCCCTGTGGTGGACAGTGTATAGGATGTCCCTGTGGTTTGCAGTGTGGAGGACATTAATGTTGTGGACCGTGGGGAGGACGTCCCTGTAGTGG